>NW_027466058.1:2872500-3060000 GCF_046127955.1 Nelusetta ayraudi | reverse complement strand
CTGAAGGCTGAGTAGGAAAACAGGATGAAAGAACGCTGCACTCTCTCTCTCTCTCTCTTACTCTCTCTCTCACTCTCAACACACAGAATACGAATTGGGGCGAGGCCGAACTGTTTCCTTGACGAAACTTGTTTTTTTTTCAATGCAGTGAAATCACGGAGTGGCAAACTCTCAAGCTGAAAGCCCTCCCCGTTATACTTTCCCTACGCGGAGCAGATGGTGGCAGCGGTCCTTCATTATTCTTCATCGCTTCGCCAAATTAGGGGGATCGCAGTGGATGTCTCGGGGTAAACAGAACATCAAATTGGTGCAGAATCTCTCCAAACATAAAGAAATTGGCTGCCCGTACGATATCCCTTCCACCTCACAGTTAGTATCTCACTTGGAACTCGCAGGAGGGGTTTCTATCAATCCTCGTTCCACTGAGGAGAAGAAGATGAGGCGATAGGAGGAGAACTGGGAAACTAGGCCAGCGTGGCAAAAGTCGGGCCATTGAATGGGAGTCATTGCTCATGTCCGTACCTGTGGCGTTGGGCGGGCACCTATTAAAGGCCAGTTCCCCCGAAGGCGTCCGTCTCCACACCATGGACACTGCGTAGTCCTCGGGGCAGATCTCATACGGCGCTGCAGAGCAAAGCAGGACAATAACGTAAAAAGAAAGGAAGGTTTTTTTTTTCCTTCCGTACATGACGCAAGGATTTCTCGTTGTTGCTCGTGGCGCCTGCAATAATATGTGGAAGCGGCGGAGATCAAAGGTGTGTGGAGGCGTCTTTGGGTGTCGGGGACATCGACGCAGGAGGACAATATAGAAAAGCGTGTGTGTGTGTGTGTGTGTGTGTGTGTGTGTGTGTGTGTTTGTGTGAGCGCAGCGTTGGGAAGATGTAACTAGTTACAAATAGAATTGCCCTCTTGAAAATGTGATAGCAGTGCAACAATTTCATTTACTTTATCAAAGTAATGTGTAGTCCCCCAATTTGGGATAAATAAAGGAAATCAATTCTATTGCATTTGATTAAATTTTGATTACTTTTCTAAATTTGAAGGGAGGTTGTGCTGGTTGGAAATAGCGCTAACGTCTTTGTTGAGCGGGGGAACGGGAGCGGGAGCGCGCTATCGCTGTATCGCTAACGTGTCGGCAAAGTTACGTGGCGGTGGGGGGGATGGGGGGGATTATGACTGCCTTCACTGCCGGACAGAGACACGCAGCGGGCCGGATGTGGCCCGCGGGCTGTAGTTTGGGGACCCCTGCTCTAGAGGGAGACAATTTAACTGGCAGGTGAGCAGTAGGGGGCGCTGCAATTCCGAACTTGACAGGGGAAACCAATCAGAAGCATCAGTTTAGTATCAAATTTTTGTCTGTGTGCCAAACGTGAAGAAATTATATTAATAGTAAGTAAGTGACAAAATAGCTGTTTATCATTCATTTTTTCAGTGTTTTAAGAGTCATTGTAATAAAGCGCTAAATACCGTGAGGCCTCAAAGACAGTTGTCGTAACGCTTTTCTTCATTTTCAATTGACATTAAAACACTTTTTCTACATATCCAATGATATATTTTCCTCCTATGAGGCGGGTCACTGAACACATCCATCTACTCCTCCCCCTCTGTCAAACTGTTTTTAAAAATTAGTCAGATCTAATTGAAATTGTAATCATCAATCATTTCACAAGGAACTGTAATTTAATTAGGCATTTTTCCAGTAATGTAACGGATTGCAATTATCTTTATTTTGTCATTAAATTATGTTACGGCATTGCATGTAATCCCCAACACTGTGTGTGTGTGTGTGTGTGTGTGTGCGTGCATGCGTGTGCAGCGTGGCTTGCAGAAACACCCGCCACCCTCCGGAGGGCGACTCTGAACTCCACTGATGTAATGAGACATGTCGTTCACCCCGCACAGATAATTACAGGCCTCTCACTTACCCCCGTTATTAGCCCTGTGACTCACCTGGACACCGCTGGTCGCTGCACTTCCTGACTTCCTCGCCGCTGCCCTCGCACTGCTGCCCGGTCACCGCCGCTCCCTGACACACCCGGGCGCGCCTCTGCCAGCCGCCGTCGCACGACTTGGAGCAGCCGCTCCAGGGACCCCAGGGGTTCCACTGACCGTTGGCTGGAACAGAGCCGCGACGCTCGGTTACACCCGCGAGGTCGTGAGAAAAGGACAAATCGGGGCCGAGCCACTAACGAGATAAGAGTAATCATCTCAAGTCGCGGGCAATTTCAGTCACATCAGGTTCCGCGGCGGCAACAAAGTAAGAAATTGAGCGACAGTTTTAATTACATTTACTTCTCGGGCCTGTCACGCACCCAGCATGTGGTTCAGGAGCACCGCAGCATCACTTAATAACAATTAGAAGCATGTGTGTTTGTGTATGTGTGTGTGTCAGAGGTGGCAAAAGTATGGAGACTTGTGAAAAAAGTACTGTTTAAAATCCTTTCCTCAAATTAGTACATTCAAGTAAGAAAGTACACATTCTCAACTATATATAAGTACAAAGAAAAAAAAAATTTTTTTTTGCAATAAATGAAAAAATACATTTGTTGCAACAGCATGGTTCGAATGGCTCCACTTCAAGCAACAACAGTAATAAGTGAACTTTAAAAAGAATTTGTGTCTTTCAAACTCTTTTAAACACAAAAGCAACCAGCACGTTTTCCCAGTGAGTACAAAGCACATATATGTGTGTACGAATGTAGGGAGTAAAAGTAAAGAAAAATAAATAGTTAAGTACAGTACAGTACAGTAAGTATTTGTACGTCGTTACTTCCCACCTCTGCTGTGTGTGTGTTGCTTTAGTGCTGAAGCAACCTTATGGCTGGCGACCGTTGGCTTCTCTTTTGCCAATGCGTTGGAAAGACTTTGATGCTGAAGTTTGCAAAATCGGCCGCGTGTTTTACACCCTTGTCACTACACACACTTGTAGATGCGTCGCACACGCGCGCACACACGCACCCAGAGAGAGGGAACAGATGATCCGCTTTAAGCGGCGCCGTAAATCACACGTCCTTGCGTGAACCGCCGCGACAAGGTTACGACGCTCCACTCGGGCGGCCGCGCTGACCTCGTCTTTAAACATGCGCGGCAGCTTTATGTGCTGTAACTAACCTCTGCGGCTAATGCATCCGGAGGGCCGCCAGCCAACGCACACCACCGCCCCCTTAGACCCGCTTTCGGGGGGTGTTTACGTCTCGCAGGAGGTCAATAAGGGGAAAGAATATATGTATATATGTATATATATATATATATATATATAAATAAATAAATAAACGGCCCGTGAATCGGCATCTCGGAGTCTGATACCTCAACTGGGGCTGAAAGAAGCTGAAATCCTCTGTTGTGCCTGTTCGTTGAGGTCTCTCTTTTATTTGTCGCACTTCAACAGAGGGCCTGTTGCCCTTTGGCGGGTCAAGGCTCTGGAAGATACACTTGATGATTATATTAGGGGAGGGAGAGGGTTAAAAAAAAGAAAAGGAAAAATTGGGGCCTTGAGCGGACGCGGAGCCGACGAGTTAAGCGGTTCGCTCGTCTCGCTCTGCGTTCGATCCCCCTCACCTTGGAAACAAAAGAGAAACAGCCTAACAGTCGGCACCTCATCGAGTGGATGAATTGCATATTTGCAGTCCGCTCAGTGTGAGGCAAAACAGCAGCACCTGAAAATGCGCAAAAAAAAAAAGGAGAGCGAGATTTGCGCAGCGCTCCGTCGCCCCTTCGGTGCGATCAGACGGTTCAAAGGGGCTCACCGAGACCTCTAAGCCGACGACGTCGAGCCTCTTAATGCAGCCGTGATGTTGACGGGCACTTTGGACAGCTAACCCCGAATTATGGGAACGGCACGCGCCACATCCTAACTGGATTTGGCAAATCCAATTGATGGAACATGGTCTTAAACATTATTGTTGATTCTTACGACGCGGCTACGATTCTCGCCGCGGAGATTTTCGGCTCAGAGCGAGTCGTGCGTTACGGCGGGCTGCGTGATCGCTGAGGTCGGTGATGGCGTGGCAGAAAGGCCTTTTACACCTTCATTCATTTTTTTTTTTTTTGGGGGGGAGGCAGTAGTTTGAAGGAAAAATTAAACCAAACTGCTGCTTTTATTGTTAACGGCCAAATTATTTTTTCATTTGTTTTTTTACACTCTTGCCCTGCAAGCAAACACAACAGCCACATGGTTTTTGCTAAATGGACGTAATTTTGGTCTAATCAAGACAAGCTCAATCTCTGGCACTAACAAGATGCAAATTGTAAAAAAAACAACTATGATCTTTAAGGAAACATGTCAAAATACTGTTGCTAGTTGTGCTAGCTAGCTAGTTTCTGCTGTATCACCTCAGATGAGGCGCTAGCCTCCGTAAAAAAAAGAGTCCTCAAACTGTCTCAAATGTGCCCGGAAACAGCTGAGGTCCACTTTTAATCCTTCTAAAAGGAGGAGAAACTGCTTTGTAGGTTTTTTTTGGAGTGTTCCGTCAATGCTTAATTATTTGTGTTCCTCTATTTTCCTGGCATTACAAAATGTCACATTTTTTTATGCCCTTCATTTGTTCCACTTGCGGTACGTAAAAAGGCCCCCAAACTGAGCTTTGAACAACTACGACGGCAACAAGCCCACCCACCCCACCCCCCCCACATCCCTCCATCCCCTCGGTGCCGCTGCTGAAAGGACGACTTCAAATTTAGACATCAAAGCGGATGCAGAATTAAGAGGCTCAGGATTTTTGTGTTACCTGTGCAGTCTGGATTATGGCACTCTCTGCTTTCTGCCCAGTGACCGCGACACTCTGATCCCCCATGGGCGGCTGCTGAGCACTGCCTGGTCCTCTGCTGAGTGCCATTGGCACAGGTCACTGAGCAATCGCTCCAAGAGCTCCACTCCTGCCACTGGCCGTCCACTGAGGCGCCAACCACAACCCCGACAAGCAGGGGGAGAGGGATGGCAGACAGAAATGGGAGGAGATATTCAGATCACTCGCGTCTCGCTGGGTTACAAAAACAAAAAAATCCAAAAGAACACACAGCAGGAAACACAGTGACTAGACTTTGGGGGACGGCGCTGATAGCCCTTCCCATCCTACACGGGGTTAGAGCTCCGCCAGAGGCGGAATAACACACTTTCCTTGCAATTCACGGCCCTCATGGTGAGATTTAGATTATTATTGTTGGAAAAAAAAAATAGACAGACTTTCATTTCCTCCCCCACCACATCTGGGCTGAGGGGAGCGTGGGATTGAGAGGTTTTCACTGAGTCGGTGAGCGAAGCGCCGCTAAAAAAAAAAAATTTACTGTGCGGAAAAACTCATCATGGCTAATCTGCTTACCATTCACGAGCAATTGCGGGTAAGTGATTTCGGCGTCGGCATTACAGTAGACACTTAACAGGGTTACCTAAACCGCATCATTGTGTAAGTGCTTTTACTTCTAATGCCCCTGCAAAGAAAAAAAAAATCCCCCCTGCACTCAGACTAATTTATTTTACTCACCTTTGCGGCGCTCTGCTGGGAAATGATTAATATAGCAAGCATAAATAAGCCTAAACCAAGAGGATTGAGACGGCGTTCTGATCTCACCTGCCTTACCCCCCCCCCCCCCCCATCATTAAGCCCCGCCCGCCCGCCCCAAAGGGTTGGTCATTAATAAGAGCAGACGAGGCGATACCTGGGCAAAGGGCTATGTTGCAAAGCTTAGTCTGGGTCTCGGGTCCATCGCAGGCCCTGCCTCCGTGCTGAGGGGGCGCGCACATCCTAGTCCTAGTGCGGTGGCCTCGGCCGCAAGTGAACGAGCAAAGGCTCCACGGTGACCACTCCTCCCACACACCGTGCACTGCGGGCACAGAGAAGGCGTCAGGCCTGATCAATGTTTGCCCCCCCGCCCGCCGCCCAACTCCCAAATCCCCCCGAACACTCCCGTCTTGCTGTGGCATTAACAGACCAATAACAAACTCAAAATAAAGGGCCATTAATGGAATGAGATCAATTCATCACAATTAGCGAGTGAGTTGGGGTTAAAAAAAAAAAAAAAAAAAAAAAAAAAGCCAAACAAACAGATGAGAGGGATGAAAAACGGAGCACAGGGACACATGGTTGCGTTTCCTCGAGCTTCTGGCGCCTAGACGCGACTTTTTCACATCATGCACGAAGAGAAAAGAAAAAGGACACACATGCTAACCGCTAACATCAAGAAGTTTTCTTGGAGGGAGGAGCCAGTCAGTCAACGGTGAATAACAGAGACGGTCAGCGAGAGATAATCTGCTTTCGAGGTGAGGATGAGGAGCAGCAGGTCTGCGACGCTTTGGCTTCGTTCGTTTGAGTCGACATCCGTGTCTGACGCTGCACGTCGCCGAACGCTCGTTTCTCATAAACGGTCCACGATTGTAGTTCGAGCAAACGACCCATTAACGCAGAAATAACCAATCATTGTTATGGCGCTTGTTCAACCAAGTCATGGATACGATGAGGGGAAGAATTTGAAGTGGAGACTGTAAATATTTTGACACGCATTTCATTAAACTGTCAATTTGGTTTCGCGAGGAGATCTTTTTTTTTTTTTTGTTACTTTTTACATTCTCATAACCCTGCCATGCCGCTATTTTTAAACGGCGCGATCAGACGGGAAGTGAAGACTTCTTCCTTTTCCTCCCACATCTCGGTCTGATGTTTAAAGATTGAACGCTCCGGCTGACAAAGGTGCGATTTTTACATTATTTTTTTTTTTATCGCAGCAACAGTTTCACTTCGGCGAGAGCCGCTGAAAAAGCTCATCAGGCGTTACACGCCATCTGCTTCATCTCGACACTGGGAGCTGTTTTAAATTAGCGGGTGCTCATTATTAAAAAGAAAAAAGAAAAAAAAGTTTGGGTGCCACGTTGCAGAATAAGCGGACCGGAGTTGTTGTTTTTTTTCGCGATGGGATTGTTGTGTTTTTTAGCAAAGGACAAAGTTTAGCGTCCGCACTTGCACAACTCGTTTTGCTTTGACAGCAGCAGCAGCAGCAGCAGCAGCACAAAGGCGATAATAGGCCGGTGAGTGGGAGGGCAGACTGTGGAACATGTCTGAATGCAGGCAGCTGTTTTCATCTTCGGAGGGAGCCGAGGCCCCCGACGTTCCTGCAGGACGACAGTTTGTTTCTCCCGGCCGTCCTCCTAGCCCCTCTCCCCAGCCCTCCCACTGCAGCTCCACCACCCCCACCCCCACCCCCACCGCCTGCCTCCTGACCCGCTGCTTTGATGCTCCTGGCGAGGGGTCCCGCCGCGGCCCGGGCGTGCGAGTGCGCCGCAAAGAATTCCGAGTTCAAAGCAGGCAATCACCTCGGAATAGGATTCGGCCTCTGTGAGCTGCCGCCTTTCTCCCTCTGAACAGTGGCCACCACTCGGCGGCCGCGGCCACGCCGCCGACTTGTATCCGTGTTGCCGGGGGTAAGAGTCCTGGAGCCACACGAAAGGGTGGACACAGCGTTTTGCTTTTTTTGTTTTTTGTTTTTTTTGCCCCCCCGCAGTCATCAGTTTGCCTTCTCAAATGGTTTCAGCGGCGCCTTCCCGCGGAAGCCCGCATACGAATTTCACTTTTCTTTTTCAAGGTGCCATTTGTGCTACTTATGAATAAAAAGCACATGAGTCACTATGAATAATAGCTCGCTGACGTTCCCGGTGGTGCCGACCGTCCATTTTTTTTCCTCTGTTTATGTAACCACTGCGGCGGCTCGGGCCAAACAAACTGCAACGAGACTGAAGATCTTAAGAATCACACAAAGGAGAAGATCAAGATTTTCGTTAAGAATTTAGATAAAGTTTCGTTCTAAGTTTTCGGGTTTTCAGTTTTCAGTCGTCGCCTGCCTCGACAAGATGACTCTAAATTAGTTTAAAAACCGAACACAGTCTAAAAAAAGAATGTCAACGCAGCCTCACTGAACAAAAAAACAACAAAAAAAATGAACAAAACAAAAACAAGAAAACCCCACAAAACTTTTGGAATATTTTCCAATGCAGAATAGTACCATGCAGGTTTTAGAAATCATGGTCACAGCGTCCTAATTTTAGGCTAATTATTTTTTTAAAATAAAAACAACAACAACAACAACAATTTAAATATTGATGTTGGTCTTCTAGGATCTGATTCTGCCACTGAGTTCTGTGCGACCTTTTCTGTCATTGTCCACTGTGTCTGACGGACACATTTTATATGTTGATGACAGCATCTGGTTTTAGTCTACTTACGAATACAGCAAAACAGGAAACAACCACAATCCAGTGTGGTGTATTTAACGGTGCAGCAAGATGTTTTTCTCGACATCGTGCTCTGCTTGTTTGTTTGTCCCTCAGACATCAAACAAACAAACTTCTGCATTCGAGGTGCAGGGCGCCACCTACGAGTCATTGTGTGTTTTTACCGGCTGCAGCCGCATCGTCTTCAGTCTCCAGCGGTGCAAAAATTATCCGCAACATCCTTTGGAGAGAATGTAGACAATGATCACGACGGAGCCTCTGTTGTGCAGAATAGCCACTCCGGCTCCTCCACAATGTGGAAGGCTGAGCGCTGTTGTTTGGCAAAGAAAGCGCTGCAACCTGAGTAAAAATAGTATTTCCTGAAGCATTGGTTTGTTTTGTTCTCTGTTGAATAGTCAGCAGCGGCGGCGACGACGCGTCTACGGAGGCATCGCTGATTTCCATGCGCGGCTCCCCGGAGCCGCTGATCCCAAGATGAAGTAGGTGTGTTTTCAGCCCTGCTGACAAAGAGGTAAGGCTCCTTTCAGGCAGCCAGAGATGTGTCTTTAATTCAAGTCACAGTCTGGAGTGGAGGCCTCGCCGTACAGACGCTTGGGGGAGAAAAAAGGTGAATCGATCCGTCTGCCTTGCAGGATATTAGATATAGACTCTCTATTTTTTTTTTTTTTTTAAAGTGGCATCGTTCCAAGAGGGAATTCCCCCCCCCCTCAAATCCCTGCACTAGTTTTCTACTGTCGCATAAGAAAAGGTATTGCTATATCGGCTGCAAGTTTAGAACGTTGATTGGAAAAATATAATTGTACTGCTCAAGGCTGAATAGTAAAGTAAAGTGAAGGGGAAGGTTTACAATTATTTCCCCTGCAAACAGATCCTTAAGTACAAACAATTGTAAAACCACTCTGGGCTGGAAGCGGGCCGACATCTGCAGGTCCGAACCAAGAGGCAAACTTATTCAGAGGGTCAGACGGTTTTGGAGGGTCGTGGTTCTGCTTCACCAGTTTTCTTCTAACGCCAACAAATTCCTGCACGTCTCAGGAATCCGGCGCTGCTCACTGACAATGACGAGCTTTCACGCTGCCCGGGGTTTTTGCAGAAGAGACGCATTAAAGCTGGAGGCCAGCGCTTTTTTCTTTTTTTCACGTTTTTTTTTTTTTTTGGGGTCGATGATTCATGGAAGTGACTCTTTCTCCTTGGTGGGGCGGGGGGGTCCAGCCGAGCAACTGACCTGCTTAAACATGCCAGATTTCGAGATGAAGTACGGCTCGCCATAAATCACAGCAACGGACGACGCGGCTCCGGAGCGTTTTGATGGACTTGCAGAAAGCACTAGACTTAACAGCGCATTCCAATTTATTGTCTGAGCGGGGAGCGCCGCACTCGGGTCAACAAACAGGCAATCAGGCCGAGCCCCTAGCTGGAAGCCCCTCCCTCCCAGAGCTGATTACATCGGCCCACGGTGAGAACAACATTAAAAGCCCGACAGTCTTAATCCAGGGCTGGAGGCGCATGGAGCCACTGTGAGCTCATCACTGGCTGCAAACTCATCACCATCGGCCCGCAAAGTTGTTACAAAGGTCTTTTTGTGGGAAAAAGAAAAAAGAGGCTAATTTGCTGTGCATCGCTGTTGTTTTGTGCAGAATCTGCTGCTCTTGGTCTTTATGAAATGGAAAATAAGATAAAGTTGTTCACTTACTAAGTGGAGAAGCTTATAATAGCCACAATTATAATAGAAAATACTGAAGAAACATCTTTAGGATACTAAAGCCAGTCTCAACTCAACCTTCACTATTCGTTAATACATTGACATCTGAAAGTGGTCCCATACTATTTGCTGTGAACATGCTATTTCACTTTTCCCTATAAAAGAAAAGCTATCAATGCAAATATTTATTTGCATAATTACCGCAGTGCATGGATTAGTAATGAGTGTGCCGTGTTCAGTGGATGCTGGAGGGGCGTCTGCAGGTCTCCGCTGGAGCCCTGAGACTCTCTTGAAGCACTCCTGAGGTCTGAGGATCTAAAGAGCATCTCAGCGCCCCCCACCCCGAAAGACGGATAACATCTGTGTTGAACCTCCTCAGCCAAGACACAGACAAACATTAGCTCGCTGCAAACACTAGTTCAGAGAAGCATCCGGCGCCTACACCTGACCGCCGGTGACTCATCCGCCGTTTCCGGGTCAAGGCGTCTTAGCACGTCTGAAGGAATCGTGCGTGGGGGCTATTTTTTTTTCTCTCTCACTCTCTTTCTCTTGAAACGCTCGGATGCACTTCAGAGGAATGAAGCCGACAGCGCGTCGGCACCTACTGCTCCCCAAGCTCCACCCGGAAGCGTGTGTCCTCGAACCATTTCAATGCTGATGAATTGCCTTTTACGGATATGTGAAATGAAAAACATCCCAGGTGGGGAAAAAAAAAGGAATGTGGCGATGAAAACAAAATCTGACGGTCACAAAAAAAAAATGAAAAGTAATAAAAACATCAAGGAAACAGCATTGGATTAATTGTAGGAATACCTGCAATAGTTACACAATCTCAAATATATAGATATGTATGCACGGATGTGTATACATATCTATACACACACAAACATTTAAAGGCTTGTTAAAACACAGTAACAACAGTCGCTCCCATCAACAACAAATGAGCAAAGAATATACATGAATAGTCAAGAATCTGCGGCTAACACTACCTGGACAAGGGGCAGTGTTATTGCAAACCCTTGATTCTCTTAAAGGGCCGCTGCAGTGTGTTCCGTACGGTGAGACACATGTTCTTGTTCGCACCTGCGACCCTTGGCCGCATGTTACAGAGCATGAGCTCCACTGGGACCACTCCTCTGCACCTGATTCACCTGTGTGGGAGAAGGGTGACACTAGTTAAATGCAGCAATACGGTCCCCCCTGGGGGGCGGGGCTTATGGGGGCACAGGGGAGTGAGAGGGGGGTCGGGTGGGGAGGAGGTTGGGGAGTGAGCTCGGTTTAGTGGAAGGGGGGGGGCCTAAAGTAAGCCTCAGTTGGGGTAAAGTGGGGGTCACTGTTATCACCGGTCCACCCCCCTGTGATCTTTGGTTTTCCATATCGGGTGATGTCATCTACAGAGAGCACATGACGTGTCCCTTGGAACAGCTTTCCAAAAAGCCAAAAAAAAACAATTAATTAAAAAATGTGTTCATTTTAGCGTCTCTAAATGTGTTTTTGCAAAGATCACAGAGAGGGCGTCACTATTAATACCATGAGGGACAGGATCCATTTCACTAGATTCTTACAACAAAAAAAGCAAATATGACTCATGCATCTTTTTTTTCTCTCTCTCTCTCCACGAGGGCATGTAATTGGCTCAAATTAACGTCGGGAGGGGAAAAAAGGAAACTCACGGTAACACAGAGGAAAAATACTGGTAGAAACATGGCAACATGCAAGAAAGACAACGTCTGAGAAAATAAGATGGAGTTGAATGGGTGTTAGTTGATTCGGCGATATGGATATCCCTCACACTGCAGCAATCTGTCTGGTTTCCTTGACAACAGCAGAGCCAAAAAAAAAAAAGAACAACTGCTTTTTCGATAAAGATTACAATTTTTTTTTTCTTTTTGGGAAGATTTGTTCTAGGCTGTCGAGCACTGGGGATGAAGGGGTGAAGGGAATAACGAAAGCTTGTGTGTAAATTCTGACCCAATTTGCCTATGACTTTATTTTAGAAAATTCCATTTTTGAACGTGCATAGCCACAAGAAAGCAGCAGTAGCTTTTCACTCCACGCAATCCGACTGGAATTTTTTTTTTTCCAAATCTTTTTAATTACTTTGGCTTTTTGTTTCTTCTTCTTCTTTTTTTTTAATGTCTTTTGCCAAGTTAGAGCAGGCAAATGAATTAGCTTAACTATGCCTGCAAAGCGGCAAACAGCAGTCAAGATAAAGGCGGTAGCTGGAGCTCGCTTTGGAGTCAAAAGACAGACAGACACACCACCATTAGGGTCAAATACCAAAAGAGGGGGGCGGGGGGGAAGAGTCCATGAGAAGCTGAGGCTGTGTTTGACAGCGGGGCACTGGGCCCTCATGGTGTCGCCTTAGTGAGAGGGAGGCAAAAATATCTGATGACATGTAAAAAGAACATCAAACTCCAGCACGGGAGCGGTCACCCAATAATTCATGTCTGATTATGCTAAAACTCCAGGTGGGGATAAAAAAAAAAAAATGTTTCAACTGCAGCTCTGAATACATTTCTGTCATTGGAAATCAGTGAAAGTTTTTTGGAATTTTTCTCTTTTGGAAGCTTTAGGAGTTGTCTTTCAACATGTTGCACGAGGAACATATGGATTCAGCCAAATAGAAGAGCCTGATCCTTCTTGCCCCTGAATTCATTTTTGTTTGTTTTTTTTCAGATCATAAAATCGACTGAAAGGTGGATCAATTCGTGAAATGATGCAGAACAGGGAGATTAAATCGTGTGAGAATGACAAACAGTAAAGCGCGGCGATGCGACTTTGCCGGGAGAAGGGGGGAGAGAAGGCGGGGGGGGTGACAACCAAACTACGGCGTGTGCGACATGAGGATGGTGACCTGTGTTAGAGTTGGCAGTGGTGTGTTAGTGCTTGGGCGGTGTCGGGCGACAATGGCAATGAGGGGTAAAGGATGACAGCGGTAGGCATGGACAGAACACGGGGGGGGGGAAAAAAAATCAAAATTTAAAGAAATAAAAAATAAAGCCCCAAAAAAAACCCTCTTGCACCTGAACCCCACCCACCAAGATGTGTGTGTAGTCTGAATAATGATAGAAAGAGGCAAAAAAAAAAAAAAAGTGCATAATTTAAAAATTATTTTTTTTTAATAATGGTAAAAGGAAAATCTGCTGTTTCATCTCCGACTCCATTAAACAGACTGGAGTGAAGATAATGTCACTTCCTTTAATTTAACTTGGCTTGATTTGATTTGGCCAAACACCTTCACTTTATGTCCTTTCATCTATTAGCTTCACTTTTTATGAGTGAGCGTTTCATGTTTGGCGGCAGGCTTCGGGGGTTTCGCAGCAAAATGACATTTTAATTTATCATGCCTAAGAGGGAATCATTCACCACATCAGTGCTTATTCAGTTTTTTATTTATCATCTATTTATTTATTTTTTTTTTTTTATCTTTTACGGCTCTTTTAATTAATGCTATGTGAATACATTCTGGGAGTAATGCACCTGCCAACTCTCTATGTGACAATAAAACAAACAGACCCCATAAAAAGAAAAAAAAAAAGCCCAATTAAAGTAAATACTGGTGAGGGGGGGGAAATGGGACATTTGTTTATCTAATTCACATTTTTCTACTGAGAATGGGAGGGGGGGAAAAAAAATCATAGATGCAAAACATTTCCACTTAAAAAACGGTGCAGTACAAGAGAGAGAGCATGCATGATGAAATTAAGTGTAGTCGACAAAAAAAAAAAAAAAAAAAAAAATCAAGTAAAGAAACAACTATTGTATATTACCAGTTTGTGCCATAAATTTAGCAGATTCAGCTTGCTCCTTCAGGGCCTTTGTGTCATGAACTGATCTCGGCCGCTGACTTTTTACTGTATGCTCTCCGATCATTCCATATTCTATGGGACAAAATAGAGGTTCATATGAAAGCTAGGCTTAAACATTGCTGGTCTAAGAACATAAAAAGAAGCTTATTATTATTGCATAGTGTTTTCTTTTTCTTTTTTTTCTCTTTTCAGAGTGTTTGAAGCAGTACATGGCTAGAAACAAAGACCACACACGTCCGCCCGCGTTTTAGTTTTCTGCGTTACTCTAGGCTGTCAAAAAAGTCAAAGGAACAAAACAAAACAAAATAAAGGCAGCAGAATTTCAGGGGATGAGTCGCAAGTATTAATATTTTCTTGGAAAGCACAGCGTAGACACATAGCAAAACATGCAACACCCCGCGTCCTTGCTTTGTTTGTTGTTTTCTTTACCCCTGGCGCGTCTTCTGAGGGCCCCCGCCCCCAGCCCCGCCTCCCTCCCCCCCACCCACCCCGCACACCCGGTAAAAGGGAAACAAAGAACGAAAATGAAAAGTAAACATGTGTAAGCCATCGAAAAAAGCCACAGAGGAGGGAGGGGCGAGGGGTCATGGACAGAACATGCTATTGATCCACAGTTTCCTCAAAGAGTTGCCTAGTCATCGTCATCATGGCTTCAACCTACAGGCTGGAGAAAAAAAAAAAAAAAAACACAACATTGCGTGTCGTTGTGAAATTCGACAAATGTATTCCGAGCTGTCTTGGCTTGAAATGAGTGCCCTCTTTGTTTCCGCGGAGGGGACAAAGAGCAAAATGTGGGACAATGTTCTGATGCCACACTCTCAAAATTGACGCTGGCGACGCTGCGGGTGAGGTTGCGTCAGCTGCGCAGATTGAGTCGCGCGCCCTGTGAGACATGTTTCTGCTCCGCTCACACAAAATTGTGCACATGGTGCGCACGTTTACGACTTTTTTTTATTTATTTATTTAAAAAACAAACAAAAAAAACAAACAAGGGAAACAAAAACCTCTCCTCGCTTTTGGCAGTGTGGCCCCAATGAGGTGTTTATATCTTCTGCAGACTTTGCAAGTAAATGAAGGTGATCGTCAACAACAGACTCACACAAAACTCATGTTAGTGTATTAGACGACACAATGCATCAGCCACTGACAGGGAGCGCGTCAGAATTAGTCTGATTTGGTGACTTCCTCCTTTTTTTTTTTATAGAAATCCGAAGATCGTCCTCACAGAAAGTGCTAACACAATTAGCACAATATAATAAGTAAGTCAACAAAAAAAAGAAACAAATCAAGACCGAACCGGCTTCCGTCGCGTCTCATCAGTCTTTAAACAAATATTAAAAGGCTTTCAAAAGGAGAGACAAGGAAACGCCTGGAGGTAGAAACGACCGTTGTCGACTCTTTGATGCGGCGTTGGAACCGTCAGAACTGCGCCAGCGCTAAGAAGCCGGGGTTCAGAGTAATGTTCAAAAGGTCCATTAGTCTGATCTGACTGTTCTCACGCTGGTTTCGATCAAAGTTATCAGGAGGTTGCTGCAAAAATAAAAATAAAATAAAA
This sequence comes from Nelusetta ayraudi, assembly GCF_046127955.1. Taxonomy (NCBI): domain Eukaryota; kingdom Metazoa; phylum Chordata; class Actinopteri; order Tetraodontiformes; family Monacanthidae; genus Nelusetta; species Nelusetta ayraudi. The sequence goes on along the minus strand of NW_027466058.1, from coordinate 3,044,713 downwards.
TAAAATAAATTGGCAGGTAGGCATGAGTTGCAATGCATTACAAAAGGAAAGCAGCAGGCAGCGGATACTATAGGACCTGTGGATTGTTTGCTACGTATTCGCTCCGGACCGTTAATGAACTATTTGTGATTTTGCGCTCCCCCTGTGGCGTGTTATATCATAAACCAAATCCACATTAAGTGGCATGAAAGGGCTGTCTAAATTGGTCCGCCTTAATGTGCGCTACACTTAGCAGGGAACCACACAAAAGACAGGGGACTTGGCCTTTTATAATAAATACGTGCAAGCTAAGCCCAATGCTTAAAGCAAATGAGACGCTGTGCAAAAGCGCTTTTTATGCTAACGGCTCAGCGGGGCCAGATGGATGAGGACAACGTGTCCAGGATGACTCGGACTCTTCATTCCTTTTTATTTTTGCCTTTACATTCTTTGTTAATAATGCAAAGAGGAGCGTAAAGCACTCGCGGGCCGTCATGTGGACGCTCTCGTGGCCTCCACGCGATAACAAAGCGACGAGCATGTCAGAATGTCAGTACAGTGCGGTGAAAAGACGCGATTTCAGCCTCGCTCTCTACTCTATTATTTACATTCTAAACCCAACATACATGTAGAAACTGGGACAGTGTGTGTGTGTGTGTGTGTGTATGTTCTGTGTGTGTGTGTGTGTTTATGTGTGTGTTAGAACAGGGACGTTTCGAGGAGCTACGGGCTAAAACATTCCGCGCTGTCCTCTTCCAGTGCCAAACGCGACGGCCTGGCGAGCCATTGATCATCGCTCTGTCATATCTCGGAGAGTGATTTGCCTCTGCGAAACATTGATCAGCTAAGCCTATTAAATAGTAATATAAGCCCCTGAGCCGGTCTCACCTAATCTAATTGCTCACAGCAGCTCTTGATGAACAGCACAACAAAAGCCGCGCTACATGAAAGAGATAATGAAAAATGTCTTGAAGCATCATGTCGGTGGGAGATTCGGACAGCAGTCGTGGCGGATCAAGCCTCTCTCATTTTTTTTTTTCTCAAAGAGGGAAGTGTTCTGTTCCCGCAAGATCCATTACCCGGCGAGTGATGTTGGAGTAGTTTTATCTACGACGACGCGCAATTACAGGAGCTTTAACCTGTAAAGTGCTGCTTCGTTTAGAGCACAAGAAGAGCCGACTGTCGCTACATGGCACTGGAGCCTCGTCGGCGCAGCAAACAGCGCGGCGTTAACCCTGTCTGAACGCTGGATCGAGGGGCCTCACTTTAAAATACACCGCAAAAAATTGTTTTGTCAAGAATGTAGCAAAACGAAGAAAACCGCAAAGAAAAGAGTTAAGAAGCGGTCGCTACTTGGAGGGTTGCAATTTTTTAGCATTTGTCAGAATAAACAAAGATACAGAACAGAAGAGACATTCAATCTGCCCTCTAGTGGATGATATAGGCATGACATTGGATAAGCCCATTCCCACTGTCCATTCCAGCTTAGCCCAATAACTGTCGGATCGTCTGTCTTTGTACTTACCCGATAACTAAGAGACCAGATCTGTAGGCGTTCATTATATTTAATAACTTGCGGTTATTGAAGAAAATTATATTTGCTTTCTTGTGAGAATTGAGGTTACGCAAATGATTTTTTCAGTTTGTCAAAAATTGGCTTGTCAGGTTTTGTGCGCTAGGCAAGGGTTGCAGTCACGTCATGAGCTCCTCCCATAGTTCCACTAGAGGGCAGTGTCTTGAAGAGCAATGTCTTGGAATTTGCAACTTTCTGCATTTCAGGAAAAAAAAAAAAACAGTGTAAGCATGGAAATATAATCACATTGAAGGATAGTTTTACTCATATTGGTACGATTAAACCTCTGCCAGTGTGTTCGAACAGGGGTTACAATAGTGTAACTCTCGTCTCCTTTGCTCGGAGGAGGCTTCCCTTTGTATTGAATAATGAAAGGGAGATGATGCCATTTGGAGAAATCTGCCACTGTTTGCTTTTTTCCCCCTCTCTGCACACGGCTGGTAGATCCATTCAATTGATTTGCATGCACATAATCACACGGGGCGTGCATCGCTAACAAGGCATGCATTTTCAGCAAAGTACTACAAATGCTTTTCCTTTGACCGTTAAAAATAACCATTTAATAGGCACGACAGGGTGGGGGTGGGAGGCGGGGCAATCTGACACTTGCCGTCCCCAAGCCTTCAAGAATCTCATTGAGAAACGCAGGATTGTGCGTAAATAAAGTGATGACCCAGATTATCCTGATGAATAAAGGATCAGTAATCACTTTTCCGCAGCATGCAACCGGTTCATTATTATTTTAACCATGGGCTGACATCATTTATTAACAAGAATGACAAAAATGATCCAAACGCACGTCACTGCTCGACGAGTTACGTTCTAAAATCCCAACATATACCTTTTGAATTCACTCTGCAATTTTTTTTTTTTTTTTTTTTTTGCTGCAGTAATTCAAATCATAATAACTGGACCTGTTAAGTTTTTCAGTGAGGCGTCAGTCTGAAAATGCCAAGTGAGTCAAGATTGGCTCGGACAAAGATCACACTGGCGTTATGATTAACATGATGAAAAACAAAGAATAACTCTTTCCTCCCGCTTGTCTATCCTGCAAAGTACTTATTGAGTTGTTTCATCAGGGATTTGTAAAGTTTTAGAGCCATGCGCTGCAAATATGTCCACCCTCATCCTGATGGAATGCAACATGCTTTTGCTTAAGCAAATTGCTAAAAAAAAAAAAAAAAAAAGGGCATAATTGAGAATTTGCCCGGCAGCAGCGTCTCTTTCCAGAGATCATGACCCAGTTACTCAAGTTAATCCTCAAACTTGGTTTTCAGGCGCTTTTATGGAGGAAATCTTTCTTTCTCCCAAACAACCGGATCAATTTAAAAAAAAAAAAAATGCGTGCGTCTCCTCTCCGAACAGAGAACAGAGAGGTTTTTCCCTCAACGTGGAAAACCACCTCTCGCCGTGATAGCGTTTTGACGGCCCCTTCACTTCGAAGACGTCGGGCAGGGCACGCCAGGCCACCAAAAATCTTATTCAAAGAGAGGAGAGCCAGTGTCTCCAATTGAGAAGCACGGCACAAAGTACTTTCCAAAGTGAGGCAGCAGCAAGATAAATGGAATCGTGTTCACTCGTGTCTTTGGCTCACTGCACCTAAATGTTTGGTCTCTCTCCCAAACTCTTTCGGAAAAAAAGGATAAAAAAAAAAAAAAACAACAACACACAGGTTGGAATAAGGACACTGTGCATAACAAAGCACAGAGTAAACAACAGTAATGGAATCCTCCACTGCGAATTGTCATTACCGTCTTAGTTCACTTAATTAGCTACCCTCGCACCATAGGCGTAGACTCTCACTCTGCTCCCAACACGAGTGGCTGGAAAATGGAAACTTTCCTTCCCTTCAGTTGCCTCGCACACATTAGAAGAGCAGAGATTTACCGTAAACATTGAAATTTGTTTTTTTTTTTAAACTTAACAAAACCAACTCCCCCTCGCCGTAAAAAGCTAATAAACAGCGTTTCCGCATCTCTTTAGCAACAGTGGAGTTTTGCGTGTTACTAACGTCCAAGAATGTTCAATCTAGACGGAATGAAAAGTTACATTTTTGATCAAATAAAAGTTATTGTAGATTCTTTTCAGATTTTAGAGTCCTTCTCCTTCTCAAATATATGTGCCAGTCCAATCAGCCGTTCCCTCCATTTTCTCCAGAAGCAGATTTAAAGGGGTAATTCAAAGTGTTTTTGTTAACCACTATGCTGTCATTAGTTGTGCTGTAGCTTTTGGCCCTACTGTGAGAAAAGCAGAAAAGACTTATGACTTAGTATTATTATATATATATATATATATATATATATATATACATATATATGTATATATATATATATATATATATATATATATATATATGTATATATATATATATTATGCACATTTTCTGATCTTTATTTTTCATGCCAGTCTCGAGTGCAAAAGCCACATGCACGGATCAAAACCCCCACAGATCTCCAGAAAAATGCACATTGAGCCCTCAGTTTACAGCCTCCTGTAAAAAGACCCTCGGCCTCCTGCTCACAATGAAGCTTTGTTGCACCATTGCACACGTTCAGAAGGGGAGAAAAACAAGGCAGGCACCTGAGACGGGTAGCAGTGACATCACAAAGAGCCAAAACGCAGAACTACTAATTTCAGCACAAATTTTCTGGAGGGTAATCAAGCAAAATAAGAGGAGTAAATCATTTCCTGTTCTGGGGAGTTGACTGATAAATCAGAGCTGCATTAAAAAAAAAAAAAAAAAAATAGATTGGTACAGTCAATTATCTTTAATGAATCAATTAAAATCTTTGGTCAAAAGGTTCGTTGGATTCGACCAGATCAGCGTGACTGCATCCATGTTCCGTGCAACGCTTCTTTATTATGTGGACTAGCGTGCATAGAGCCAAGGTTAATATATGCACGTGAGTCTGTTTGAGTGAGCTCCAACCCTCTATGATTCATCAGAGCGCAGTAACGCTTAATTAGCAGCCATATTTACAAAGAACTCCACGCTGGAGCCAATTAATGCCCTGTTACTCTGCCCATGTAGTGCACATTATATAGAAAAAATAAAATCAAGGGCTCGACACGCAATTAACGGCAGTAATAGTTCCCTAACACCGTGACCTTTGACAGCTGGGGCGACGCTTTGATTCAGTCGCGCGTGCGTGCGTGCAGGACGTCTCCAGCTCCTACAGAGTCCAGCGGAAGAAGACTCGTTCATTTCCAGGTTAATCACGGCCGTGCGCACGGGTTCCGTGTGTAATCCCAGTGAAAGAGATGGTGGGAGAGTGGGAGCCGGCCCCGTGTCCAATGACTGATGTGTCTAACCTTGCATGAAATGAGCCTTTAACTCAAAAGCCCCGATGAGTGGCTCCTATCAGGGCCGGCGTGCTCACTGCGCTCCTGCTTGTAGACTGACTGACTGACTGACTGACACCTACGTTGCCCCTAATGAGAGCCACTTCATTGCCAGTGCGCTTTGAAGAGCCTATAAGTTCCCGAATTAGAGACGAGCGTACAGTCGGCCGAGACCAGGGAGACGCTGCTGCTGGCTGATCCTGACGCTCAGGCCCGACTTTGATCCATTTATAAACAGCTGAGCTAGTCAGCCTGGCAAATATTTATCAAGTGTGGTCGCATCTGGACCAATTGATTAATTTGTGCGTCAAAATTCAATACATATCGAGTTAAGCGTGTGCTGATAAATCTTATGAAAGTTGCAAAGTTCTGCGAATGAAGGGAAGAAGTCTAATAGAATATTTCCTTTTAGTTTTTTCGGTAACGCTGTGATTTCATTCGTCCAAATATCGAAGCAGGAACGTGGCTGGTGCCCGTCTTCAGCGAAATACACGTGTTCAACACAGACAAGGTAAGTACGCCAGTGAACAAAGAGCTCAAATAGCAAGTCGTTGCAAAGGAAAGCGGAAAAAAAGATTACTTGGAATTACGTGCTGCACACAAAACAGACATTGCATTAAAAAGAATAACATCAAGCATACAATAAAACAGTTCCAAATACAATTTTTTTGTTTTATTTGAACATTTTAAAAGAAGACAGCATACAAAATACTGTGTATACATGTATACATATACATATACATATATAAATGTATATGCTTTTTCACTTTAACAAATCTGCAAAGAGCTGCGTTTCCATCGTTAAAAAGAAAAACTGAAAACAAGAACAAAAGAAAAAGAGATGATGAAGAGGATTGTGACAATGACGATGACTTGATGAAGATGCTTCATCACGAGCAGGTTGAACTTCCACGTCCATATCGGCTCTGGGATAAAAAGCTACCGGTGAGCCACGACCTGATCGAAGCTACTCAGGTGTCCTCCGCGTGCCTCCTCGCAGCCGTGAGGCAAAAACCTTCCGCTCTTGGCGGAACCATATGCTTCAGCCAGTCTAAAAAAAAAACTCAATTAGGCTTTCATTAGGAAAATGAGGGGGTTGCACGGAATCGGATACAAATTACAAATGGTCCCGGGAGACGCACAATTATCTGTCATGTTTCTTTTGCCATCTGTTTTTGCTTCCTGTTGACTCTCCTAATGACTCAGACTGAAGCCAAATTAGAATTCGGCGCAAGTTGCCGCCGGACCGACAAGAGAAGTTGAGCAAAACGCACCTAAAAAACCAAACCAAACAAAAGAAGGTGAGACATCGTGCAGCCTGCGCCGAGCGGAGACAGTGTGTTTTCTCTGTGTGTGTGTGTGTGTGTGTGTGTGTGTGTGTGTGTGTGTGTGTGTGTGTGTGTGCGCACGTCGAGCGTTTTTGCATGGATAATGCGGAGCACAATGCTGAGGCTACCGAGCAGTACCTCACAAAGCAACCTAGATGGAGCTCTGACGTTATCAAAGCGCTCCATCAAGGAGTCCTGTTGCTGGGTGCCGGGAGCAGATCATTCCTCCTCCTCTTTATAACCCCCTCCCCACTCCTCCCTCCTCCCCCCCCATACACATTCAGGAAACAGGCTCTGACGGTCCGCTCTAATGCCATTAGGAACATATTCTGAATTCCACTCGATCTCTGCGCAGATGCATTTTGCCACACTTCGTGTCGAGGCATCTGGCTGGAAACAAAGACAAAAAAAAAAAAGGAGGGAGATGCTGCATTTTGATTTGGGGTGATGCAGGAAAAGGGAAAAAGAGAATCGTTTCCTTGTCATTTCTCTGAGGCTCTCGTAGGAACCCGCCCCCGCACGCAAGCCGGCTGACGCTATCGGGCAAATAAATCTGCCTGTGGAGCATTTTGGAAGCGAGAGCAGTGCCAACGTTTGCGCCGGCTTACAACTCACAACCCCCCCTCCACCACACACACACACACACACACATACACACACACACACCACCACCAACTCGGCCCCCTCACCCGCTTGGTAAACGCGTCAACTGCTGAGCCACCCGTGACTGAAAGTGGGGCTGCCGCAGGGGGGGTGGGGGGGAGGACGACGCGTCTGAAAGGAGGGTTTTGTGCAGCAGCCGAAACAAGGATGAAAGCAGATTACTAATGAAACCACTTCAGACGGGACCCGCTTCAACTTGCACAAATATTGCGGCGGCCGCCGCTCACGTGCGTAAGGCTCCTCCTCTTCCTCCTCCTTGAACTCGACGTGGTTTTCGTCTCGCCAGTGGCGGAGCCAGAAGGTTCCTTTTTTTGGGGGGGGGTTGTCACAAGGTCAGATCATTAGTTAGATATAGGAGTGGCCATAGGGATATAGATGAAATGACTGTTTGTTTGTTTTTCTAACTGTACTATGTATTACTGTAGTGGTTTGTATTTATGAAATGTTTTCAGTGTGACCTTATGACAGTCGTCCTATGAATTAGCGAGCAGGATATCCTCGCCAATGTTAATAAAGCTCTTGCATTAGCTTGTTCCTACTGTCCTTGGTCAGGGTGAGCGCTAAAGTTCTTCTTTTGAGTGTCTAGTTTCCACCAAGAACAAAATCCGGGCCAATCATCAAGTTCGAAAAAGCTGGAGGTACGAGGCCTTTTGGCAAACTTTCCCCCCTGCTGTGAGGTTGGCCACGACCCCCGGCGGCCACCACGCAGCTCCGCCCCCCCCCCTGCATCCGTGCACACCCTGGCCAATCATCAAATGAAAACCATCATCAAACTGCCTTTTCCGACCGGCGCAACGATCTCTTGCGCATGTTTGGAAGTTTGCGCATAATCGCCCTTTAATGCCGTCCTCCTCTCCTCTGCCCCCGGAGGTGCTACGAGGTATCGCAAAAGTATGGACACCGGCTCCTGGCACCGGCATGAAAACGCACCAGTCCGGTGGATGACCAGTCCGGTCACGCGCGCTGCCAAAGCTTAGAGCAGCCGTGCCAAGCCAAGCATCTGTCCAGAGCCAGACAAACATGACACAGTTTCCTTTTTTTCCTTTTATCATTTAATTTTTATTTTTTCGCACCTTTTGCGGGCACAGCCAATTTTTCCGAAAGAGCGCGCGCCTCGTGCCTTATTTTCCCGAGCCGTTTCGCTCGGCGCGTTAAAAAAAACAAGCGGCCTCGGATCAGTCGGAGTTTCCTCACCGAGGAGACGCGGCGACGGAGAAAGATTGCAACGAGGAGCCGGGTCGTGGCCACGTGACGGGCGGAGGCGAACGCGGTTGGATGGCCATATTTTGTGGCGAGATAAATCATTTCCAACAGCCCCTAATGAGACCTCCATAATTCATGCTGTCAGCTTTTTCCAGAGCACCAATCACGTCGGATCCTTTCGCGGCGGCCGGAGCCCGCTGCTTCAGACTGCCACCCCGCATCTATCAGCGAGGGGAACATTGTGTCATATGCGAGTTTAGTCATGAGGAAGATGCCCGCAACATGCCCTGTCTTTGCTCATCCGCTAAGCTCATGTTAAAAGCAAAACACACACACACACACACACACTCCGAAATAATTACAAGGACACAGCGGCAGCTCTGCGACGTCCTCAGACGAGGGGACACGGGTGGGCGGCGCAATAGGATTTATTTATTTATTTATTTATTTTTTTAATGTAATGGATTCTGAAGCCCAGGCCCGGGAATAAGAAACGCCACGGCTCTTGAGTTTCAAAGTCATGCACGGCTGCTCTTGCCTGTCGCCGCCGTTTTTGTGGTGTCTGACAACCCCGCACGAGATTTCAGCTCATGAAATCCAAGCCTGTATCTCTTTAATTTGGTTTATTTTTACATTCCATGATTTAAATCCGACATTTTCTGCACAAAGCTAGAGAGAATCCCTGGTTCTTACAGTTTAATCGCCCGGCGTGTGGAAAAAAGTGTTTCCTGTGGGGATGAATTGAGATCTCAGAAAAGAGCACTCAGGAAGCATTTGGGGGTGGCAATACTGAACTAAATTGTGAATGGCCACAGCTGCTGTTCATCATATCCAGGAGCACCAATCAGATTTCATTTTGCTAGCTCCGTACAACCCAGAGGGTTCCTACTGAGCTGTGGGGTGATATACATTTTATTTTCAAGTGGACTACGTTTCATTTCAAGTTGGAAAAAAACAACGTGAGTGAGTCCATTGTTGTTGTTGGTATTGTTAGCATCGTTAGCCCACACCTGCACTTGGAACAGCGGTCTGCGCATTGTGAAAGCACAAAAACAACACCAAGTGTCTACAAGAAGACGTTGCACCGTTCTCTTCTTTCTCTGTAGCTTTTCAGGGCTTCTAGCAACCGAGGCCTTACTTAGTTTGTCACGACTGAAGTGAAGCAGAGTGTGGACGGAATCCTGAGGCTGATTGAAAATGCTCTTGGTTGGAGATTGGCCAGATTCAAGAGATTAAATCTCTAAAACTACCTACAGTGCAAAGTTAGCAGTTAGAAAGTTTTATTATACAGCAGCTTATGATTAAAATATGGCCAGGGGACCAGATACTCGAATTTAATGTAACGTAATTCATATTTTGTAGATATGGGCCCCTTCTAAACATTTGGTGAAACTTTTCATCAAGACGTCAGCATTAATTAGATCTCTTTTGAAGCCTTTTAAGCCGCGGCAAAGCTCAGACCCCAGAGTGTTTTTCTGTTACAGTGAGGCGAGCGTGTGGTTTCACCTGCGCTACTTTTTCCATTCTGTGTTTGGCCTCTTGTTAAGTGCTCCGGAGCGAGAGGCAAAACACTCCGCTGAACAGAGCCTGCAGGGATTCAGTGGTAACAAAAGGAAGGTTGTCGAGCTCAAGAGGAAGGGGATCCAATGACCGCCGTCTCTGGGAACCCAGAACATGATAGAATTCGTCCCCTTTTCCTTAAAACAATCATTTTCATGTAATGTCAAAGTCTTTAAATATTCTTAAAGAAATACAAATTGCACTTATTGCTTAGTGCTTTGTGTGTGTGTGTGTGTGTGTGTGTGTGTGTGTGTGTGTGTGTGTGTTTTGTGTATGAGTCTTACTGATCCACCTACATTTTTGTATTTATTTTAAATATAATTGCTTTTTCATAGAATCAAATTGGAAAAAAAGACAAATCTAAAATATCACTTGCAAGAAACACGCACCTTTTCCAAGTCTTCGTGAGTCTTTATGAAATTTGCATTTTCCTCTATTGTTGTTGAGGGCTAATTGTAATTGCAGTTAATGAGAGTTATTTTATAAAATAAGAAGAGAACAATATCTGGGTTTATTCTTCTCTGCATCCTAAAATGGTTACAGTTTATTATCTTGGAGATGAAATTAGAATGAACTGATCAAATTGAGGATCCCCCCCTCCCCCCCGTTCATTTTCTTGAACTTCAGTGCAATGTTGAATGTTGTCCTCCAGTGTGGACCGGGTGACGCTCAGGAGGTTCATCATCGGTGGCTGGGAAAAGCAACACGGAGCCCTTTCTCTTCTAAGTGAAAGCACTGTCTGGTCCTCTGCGCTGAAAAGATGCTTGTTCCATAAATGTTTTCACAAAAAAAGATTTTTTTCTAAACTTTGCCCAGGGATGCATCTGTCTAATTCCAAACACCAACTGTGTAACTGCATTGCTTCTATGCAACAGTGCAACCAGTGTGTTGAAACCAGGGCAGGGTGGCGCTAATTTCCAAATGCGACTGAAAGGGTGGATGTTTAGCGATAAACACATTTAGAGGAACGCCGCAGTTCGTATCGTCTCTCCAGCGGTTGATCGACGTGGCCTTTCTTCAGTAAGGACGTGCGGTGCGACTGGCTGCTCCGTCGCATCTTAGGCCTCTTCTTTGGGGCGCAGGCCGACGTGTTGAGACATCAACGGAACCGTTTGTGTCGGAAATTGGCATTGCGACGGTGTAATCATATTGGATTCAATATATATGCAAATCTACGAGAGCTGGTAATTAGCGGGCAACGTTTGAATGAAAACAAACTCTCTCCCAGACGGTCGCCAGCACTCGCTTTGCACCCCCATAGCAGCGTTAGCAGCGATGGCTGAACCCGCTGCTGGCTCCGAGCAACACGTGCGCGAGCCCGGCTCCGGCCGCCGTCAAGTTGGAGCGCTGAAGCGGTGCTCCGTCCTCATCCCAAAGATTTCTAGAATACTTGAAGCTACTTTGGAGATCTGTGTTTTTTTTTTTGGTTATTCTCTGTCCTGGAGTCGTGCTGCTCCAGTTCGTCACCTTTACAGCTCCTCCCACATGGAGCCGTCGACCCCGCATCTCTGACCCCCGTGACCCCACCCACCTACATCAGCTGCTCAACACCTGCTGCAACTATTATCACTGACATGCTACCAGCATGATCTTTAACACCATCTGTTACGGCCGCTGTTGTTTTCTGCCAGCGTGCCAGACATGCTACCGGTCTTGTTTTGCATTATAATATATCCTTATATTACCCTGTGATAGGTTATTTTCTGTTCTCTCCCACCCTGCTTTTCATTTCTTCACTCACGCCTCCTCTAACCTTCTTTTCTCCGCTCAAGGTTTCAGCCTTTTTTTTTTTTTTTTTTTCAGAATGCCCAGTCGGCTTCAACGTTGTGGTCCTGAGATAACCTTTTTACAACATGGTGCTGTACACAAAAAAATCAGAACTCCACACACTGAGCTGGTGCAATCAGTCTGTAACCAGTGGAACAAGTTGTTTTTAAAAAAGGGTTGGAAACACTTCATAAAATCAAAGAGGAAAAAAAGGTGTTTATGTCAACATGAAAAAAAGGCTGAATAAAATCAGACTCCTCGGCGGCGTCTGAAATACCTTATCGGTGGCAGGTCCTTGTTATATGCAGCAGCCCGGGCAGCCGAGGAGAGACATCCATATTGGAAATTAATTGTTTTTTAATGTTCACGTCTCCATCGTCCGCCAGCACACAGCCATGGACCATTACTGTGGTCAATTAGCCATTCAACATATTACCGTTGGCCAATGTATGGAATTGATTATCCCACCACGAGTCTATCCCCCCGCAGCCTCCCATGTCCAGAATATTAAATGTTATGTAAGAAAGATCAGGGCTTATCCCGACGGTGTAAATTAATTCAGGTTTAACCTAAACGCGGCTGCTCAATTGTTTTTCCAGCCCGAATGGCCTCTGCTAAATCTGCGTCGGAAGGAAATGGAAAAAATTCAGCACAGCTCACCCGGAGGTACGAGCGATAAGCAGCCTTTGAGTTTTGTTATTTATAAAACCTCCGTTTCCGTCGGGCAGCCTGAGAAAGCAATGACGCCGCCACGGCTTCTGAGCCTCTTTGGCTGCGGTGACACTGGGCGATGACTGAGGCGCACTGTCTGACCCGTGCACGCTGCGATAGGCAGCTACAGACGTGCCAAACTGCAGGAGAACGGGGACTTTTAAAGGTCCATGACACCGAAGCAGCCAATAGCTCTGCTGAAAAGCCTAGTTTATGCCATTGTTGACGTATTGTTGTCTGTGTCCAGGACGTCGGTCAAGCCCTCGGCTCCTTTGCTTCTCAAAAGGAAAACAGGCGTGATGACAGTCCTCCACGATTTACTCTGAGAGGCAGCGGTGGATTTTTGCGACGAATAATCACTGTCACGTCCCGCAAAATATCTCCCAGTTTATCTCCGGTGAACTTTTTCAAAGCGGCCAGAATAATTTATTTTTATCTGAACCAAATGCAGCTGAGTGTGTGCGTGTGTGTGCGTGTGTGTGCGCGCGCGCATACAATTAAAAAAGCAAAACCAACAAAAAATTTGCTGTTTCATGAGATGTTGATCACTCGTTGTTGATGTTTCTTGCACTAAAACAAAGTGAATCTGTCGTGAGCGCTGTTTTGCAAAACCTTTTTTCCCTCCTCTCCTCTCGTGTCCCTCCAAGATTGGCTCTAACAAGCTTTTCATCTCAGGGAAAACAAAAAACAAATTTATTTCATTCCAGTCTCATCATGGAAGATGGGGGGTGGGATATTCTTCATCAACTCTCCGGCTCAAAAATTGTTAAAATATATAAAAAAAGAGGCAGCAGTTGAAGGACAGTGAAATGCTACATGTTTTTCTACTGCGTACACGTGGAAAATATGATGTTTCACCGTATACCTTCGCCTCATTGTCTTTCGCCTCAATTGGAGGCAGGGATGAAGGCATATTTGTGTAATTTATCGAGCCATTCACAGCAAGTAAACAAATCTTCTTTGAGGTGAAATTATAAGCAGGCAGAATCGCAGGTCGCAGTGAACGACTTGGCGCTCCCAGCCACTGTGAGGCTGCAAACAGAAAAAGCTGCATTTGACTGCATGTCCTTGACGAGCCCGTCGCCAGCAAAAAAAAAAAAAACAACTCTGCATCTAAATCAGCAAATAGACACAAACTAAGTTGATTCAAATAGAAAAGCAAGAAAATTCTGCTGAAAGTTCAGGAACAGTTTCTTATTGACATTGAAAAATGTGTTTGTGTTTAAGGGTAAATTATGTTTGCAAAGTTGTTTCATATTTGATTAATCTCAAATATGAGGGGAAAAAAAGCAAAGAGACGAAGAAAATCATTGATAAATGGCACCGTTTATATTAAAAAAAAGCACTCTTTGCAAAAAACACCAACAACAAAAAAACTTGTCACGTAACGCCAGAGGTCCTCGTTTTTTCTGAGTAAACAGACACGGCCTGGAGTGGGAGAGCAGTTTGGGGAGGATTGGGGCTCAGAATGCTATGGTTGCTTGAATTATTAACTCTCTCAAATAGACTATATGCCATAAGGAGGGCGAGAGAGTGCTCGTTGAAAAATGTATGCCCCGTACCTTCCAGAGAGAACTGTGGCAGGTCTGAGCACTAAAACCATCACTTGGTTTGTCTAGACTTCCACTTCAGTTTGACTACGGCCTCCGGTGCGCGCAACACTTTCCCCTTTCTTTCCTCGGCTCTCAAGGACCGATATGTGATTCATGAATTACGCCGGCACCTTGCGGCATATGTTTCAAATATATGGATGAATAGATCAGGGCTTGGCTGCCTCAGCTGGAAGGACGATGGGCGATGCAGGAAATGTGTCTTTTATAATAAACATCATCTTGAAAGAGTTGTAATAAAAAGCCACTTTGCAAACTGTCCCGCGGCTTCTTTGCGTAATTGGACATTCAGGGACTGCAACCCTTTAAGTTGATGGTGTTGCCATGGTAACAGCTCCAAAAAGTAGCTAGGGTTTGTTCTACAAGTACAGCTGCCGCAGCGTCGGATCAATCTGACGGCAAAAGAAAAAATGCAGCAAAATGGTGGCGGAGCGTCGCCTTTGAACTTAAAGGAAAAGTGTCAGATTACAGGGAGACGGATCGACTGGCCGTCCCGTCGCTCGCTCGATCCGCTCATGCCGCACATTCACACATTTTGGCGGTGACGCAAAATACTTTTGTGTCGTGACGCCGCAAAGTCAAAGAGCTTCATCGACAGGAAGCCGTTCCAAGCGAAACTCAGTCCCAGTGAAGGCCAGCCAGACTCCTGTAAGCACTCCCTTGGAACATTTCTGATCTTGTGTCGTCCCTCTGCTTCATTTAGTTCTTCGTTGGTTGCTGCTGCAGAGTTTAGCACTGGTAGGTTCTTCTTCTTCTCCTTCTTCTTCTCCCAGAAGGTCGTTATTGGCTAGGTCTCTGTTAGCCTGACGTAGCTATGCTGTCTCCAGGTGAAGCCGTGACACGAAATTAATCATGGGTGTAAATCTAAGCGCGCTCGTCTTTGTGTGTCAGCCCTGTAATGAACTGCGGCGAGGTGCAGCTCCGCCCCTCTGCCACCCTGATAGCGGGATAATCAGTGACGGCAAATGGATGGATAGATGGATGGGTCGCTGCTGGAGTAGCTAGAAAGCAACGCAGGCGCCGTCGAAGGCCGTCAGTGTTTGCAGATGAGCGCTCGAGGGCGAAGCGGCAGGAGGAGTCTCTCCTGTCGCGGCGTGAAACAAGGCAATTAACGGTAATGTTGGGTTCAAGTGGGCGGCTCACGCTGGCCTGACTCGCAGGGCCGGTGAATCACTCTGCCCTGTGTCCCGCTAGCGATAGCGAGGACGGACGGACAGACCCGAGACCCGAGTGGAGTCTAACGGCGCCGGCGTTTATTCGCTTTTGATGAATGACGGCGGGTGAGAGTGCGTGAATAAACTGAAGCAGGGAAGGAGAAATATTAGCGGCACGCGCGGCGGCGCGCAATAAAAAAAAAAAGAAAAAGAAAAGAAACGAGCTCACACGGGACCAAAGGAAAAAAGCAATCCAAAAAGCCCCTTTGCCGCAACTGTAACTCCTGTGGACAGTATATTTCCTCATCAGGCCTCTTCCTCCTGGGCCGCTGAAAATATTGAAACAAGACAATGATCATCCAATTTAGTCTGCCAGTCGAGATTCATTCAGGTGGAAATATATTCACACCGTTTTTATGCTTAAGGTAAAGTAGGTCCGCTAATAACTCCAGGAAAAATAGCTCCTTGGCCGAGAGTGGGGTAAAAGTCCTGCACTCAAAACGTTATAACTTCCTGTATAAGAGATGAGCAAAAACGCATCCAAGTCGCCAAGCTGAGAGGAAAAGTGACCCTCGTTGAAACTGTGATGTTTTTCGCATTAGGCAACGGCCGCCCGTCTGCGCTAACGGATAGCGGACAAAGTTCCGATTGTCAACTCTAGAGGGGGATACGGATAAAAAAAACGCTCTGTACTTGCCGATGTATGCTACCTCTATATATAGACGCGGCGGCGGTGGTGGCCAATCGCATTGACTTTTTGTCCGATGCTTTCGCTCGGCCAACAGCTCCCACACAGCTCCTGTTCTCCAAGCGCTCTTTATATATCCAGTACAAATCATGAGACCCACCTCCCTCGGCAGCCGCCTACCCAGCGCCAGGCACGAAAGACAACCTTCACTCGGTCGGCTTTTAATGGATCTGCTGTCCCTTCGGCCGCACGCCGAACCGGGGACGGACCTTCCTCAGACTCGGGGCAGAGCAGTTCCGCCAAGGACTCACGTCCGCTTTCTCACGCAGGTGTACTGCAGATGCATGTAGATTAAACTGCAGCCACCGCAGGGGGAGTCGTTTTGATGCTGAAAGGCAGAGGGAGCCCGGCGTCCGGGAGCGACGAGGCTCCATCGCGGGAGTTTTTCACGGCGATGCTGATTTGTTGTTCTCCCCACCAGGGGGCACGACGCTTTTATCGCTTCTTGTGGTTTGTCGCATTAGGAAAGCAACATGTTTTCGTTCGCCGTCTGTGAGGTCATTTTTCACGGCAGCAATTAGCGCTCAGCTCCCCCCTGCCGTTTATTTCCAGTGGCGTTCCTGGCGCAGGTGGCGGCGAGTCGCTGGGTACGCAGACGTGCCGACGAGGGCGGCGACGATTTAAGTTTGGCTGCCGCAAACTTTTAATGGAGGCAAAGGGGGAAAAAATTCCCTGTACTCCAGACATAACTGAATGGGATTCATTATGTCTTCATTTAAAGGTCCAGTGTGTAAAATTCAGCCAGATTTATGATTTTTATATTGGTAAAAACTTAACACAGTGCCCATAAATACATTATTGAAAATATACACTCACACTACAATAAAAGTAATTTGGTTTCTTTTTACACATTGGACCTTTAACATATACGGTTGTTGGTATTTTTCTTTTTATCACACCTCTGTGACGTAGGCTGATAGAATGTGTCACGCGACACCACCCATGTGACCCTCTCAGGAAGACGGAAGTTTACGTAGAAACATGTCAAGGTAGGAAAACGAACATAAAAAAAAAAAAGATTGTGTGTCTGTGATAAAATTCCAACAATGGTACACTACTAGTGTGCAGTGAAATATCCTCTTCCCATAGTTCCAGATTGACCTCACACTGCAGGCCTGCAGACAAAATCCCTTGTGTAGACGAAGGTTTTAGGGTCAGCTTTATTTTTGAACGCGCATGGAGGTGTCAAACTGATGAATCCAGACACGTCTTTTTTTCTTTCTTTTTTTTCATGACTACATTTATGAGTTAATGCAAAATGCAAAACGTTCATCTGAAGGCGGAGCAATCAGCGACTCCAGTGTCTCCGGGCGCCCCGTCCAGACGGGATTTCATTATGTGACGCTCTCAATAATTCACTTCGGAAGCGGCTCCGTCCCGCTTGTTTCCCCGCGTCTCTCGGTCAAACGCTCCTCGACGGTGTCACGAGACTGACCTCCGCTCCGTCGGCAGGGGGGAATTTACGCCCACGCTCGGCCCCATACTGGGTGCGTGACACATGCGGTGGAAGCGATGTTCAAGTTGGGAGAGACGGTGGTGGTGGTGGTGGTGGCCAGGAGGGCAAATGGGCGGCAGATGCTCTCTAATTATACGCGTCCCTTCGAAGGCGGCGCAGTTATTTGCGTCAGCAGCCTCACGCGCCCCCCCCACCACCCAGTTTATTTCACCACACACACACACACACACACACACACACACACACACACACACACACACACTTTGCAAAAGGACACTCATCTTTTAATTGTGAAGAATAGCCGAGGACTTTCACGAGGCCGCTCGGGAGAAAATCTGGCGAGGCCATTCGATGGATCGTCTCAAAAACCTCATTGCGACCTTTTTCTATAGGCACTATGAGAGTCAAGCCTCGCCTGCAGAAAAACAAAGGGACGTCTACTCCCACTTTAAACCCTTCACCCATGAATACGCCGTCCTTCTCTTTGTCTCTACGTGGGGGGAATTTCTCGCCAAATGTCACTTTTGAAAACGGGCTTGCAATAATGAAAAAAAAAAACCTTTGAGTCACAGAGTGTGACACTGATAACGAGTCAGCGTCTTATGAGATCTCTTCAGCGAGCGTTGCCTGCGGTCACCAAGTGAGACCGCGTTCGTCTCCGACCTCCAGCTAAAATCAGCAATGCAACTTGGCTGAGTAAATACTTTCCGTGAGGAGGACGTCGATTTGTTTAGAGCGGACAAATAGCACTGAGCGAATTGTCATTATCACAACAGATCATTTGCATTGCGACAGGAACGGGCAAATAGGAGCAACACTAATCCAGCCAGAGTAGCTGTGCAGCCAGAGTAGCTGTGCAGCCCTCGCGACGGCAATCTCGGCCGATCAGTTGATCCAGCTTAAACAGCCATAAACACTACATGGAGCGCCTTGACATTTCTCTGCAGGCTTCCCCAAAGCCCGGAGAGTATTTTACATCCCCTCATTCCCCGTGAAGGCATTTCTTTTTTTCACAATTTGCCAAAAAAAAACAAAACATACAGGATGGACTTTGGGGGTTTCAACATAAGCAAGTGATCCTGTTGTTGCTGACCTTCTTACTTCCCTTCATGCATTGCTTCTGTGAGTTCTGGGAAGTCGGTGACATCCGCCATGTTTGTGCTCCACATTTAGCCGTGCTTCGCAAATACCCAACTGTAGGCGAGCTGCATTAGCACTGTAAACACTGCGAACGCCTGAGATCAGCTTGTTAACATTGGAACGTTAGCGTGCTGACATTTGCAGAGTGATGGAACAGGTTTACACGATACGTGGTGTAGAAAGCGTAACATTTATAAAGAGATGGTAAAACCCACCTACATACATATCCTTTGCATTTACATGACCCAGGCCCACTCCCACCTCACGCTCTCTCTAGGCCCGACAGAGACTCGCACCTTCTGTCCATTCAGCCGCATCTCGGGGGTGAGAAAGGGGAGGGCGAAGGAGACCGCAGTGGCACAAGCAGCACAAAGTGCGGCCTCGGAAGTTGGAACAAGAGGACTTCTGTTTGCCTCCTCAGAGGGGTTCAGTGCTCTGATGTCTGCTAGATGAAGCCTCCGTCCCGGAAAATGACCGCGCTTATTAATGTCAGCGTCCTGCAGCGGCAGCAGCAGCAGCAGCAGCGGAAGCAGCAGCAGTTCTCCTGCCACTTTCACGTCCACTTGATTTCTGAGTAAACTTCATGAAGGATTAAAAACAATGCCTCTTCTGAAATGTGCTCCTCCTAATCCTGCGGGTCAGCGATGAGGCAGACCTCTCTGCTCTATTTATGTGCTACTGAGTTAGGGGTCAGCCGGCTTTTCCCCCTTTTTTCGGGGGGGAGGGGGGGGGGGGATCCGTCCAAAATGAGCAAACCGGAAAAAGCACTTGGAAAACAACTTCGTAATTAAATCTAAATAAAGAGAAGGAGGAAGAAGGAGGACGAGGACGAGGAGGAGGAGAGGCCGGCTCGCTTCTTGTTGCCAGGCAACGGAGTCAACCAATGTGAGCGCTGCTCTGTCTATATTAAAGGCAGGGTGAGGGGAATTGGCCTCGGTCCCTTTAGCAAGCACTCTTTTTTTTTTTTGGAATACTCCACATTAAAGGACAAAGCAGTCGGAATGTGGACAACAGATCAAGTTTAAGTAGGCTGTCTGAAATTCCTTTAATGAGAACTTGGCTCATTTAGAGACATTATTGAGTGTCCCAAGTAGATGTGACTTGAATCCCAAGCAGTTGGCCGGTGGACAACCGGTGGTTAGAGCGTTAAACCCTCTCTAAAAAAATAAAGTGGAGGATGGGGAAGGGTTGAGAGGCAAAACGGGGGCTAAAGAGGAAAGTTTGCTGCCCCTCTGTTTGTGGTGAAGATGTGGCTGAGAGGAGGCGCCACAGAATTGTGGAAGAGACCTGATTTAAAAGTACATATATAGATATGTATACATACATATATATTTAGTTTGAGTTTCACTGTGGCTTTTATTGTGAAGTCAGGGACACGAATCAGGCAGCCAGTGACACCTGAAAATGGGAGCCATTCATCATTATCCGCATAAGCTGACAGATGGTATCCTTGGCTAAATAATATTGACTGGTACCTCATGAAATTGCTTTCAGAGGTGCTTATTCAAGCAGTATGTAAAGTACAATACATCTTAAGTTTTTTTTTTTTTTCTTGAGAACTCAAAACCTGTGCACACACACACACACACACACACACACTGACTCAGCCAGCCACAGGACAGTAAGTGTCAGCCACAGGCCAGCTCAGTGGGAAACCAGTGGAGCCCTGCGTGATTATGGATCTCAGTTAACACAAACTATTCCCCTAATGACCCTCATCATGGCGCATGGAACAGACTGACAGACATGAAACTGGCTCCTTGGCAGGATGACCTGCTGTGATGCTACTTTTAGATCGGAATGTATACATATACTGTAGACACACACTATATGTATATATATATATATATATACATATATGTATATATATATATATATATATATATATATATATATATATATATATATATATATATGTATATATATGTATATACAGAAGATCTCCACGACAGCTTTGTATTCTACAATGTGTAGCGTGTTCCTTGTTTTTTTTATATATTTCAGTCTGTATTTTTCTTCGCTCATGATGACTGCCTTCTCTTCCTGTTTTATTTTGAAGGTCCTCCCTTCCTGTGTGGTCTGACTTCACACATCCTGCCTTTTGATTAGCTCAATGAGTTGCACCTGGTCCTGCTTAAACCCGCCCTCCCTGGTGTGTTTAAATCCCTGTGACCTGTATTGCTTCTGTCTGTCTGTTCGCATTGTGTTTCACCAGTCCACTGGATTGTTAAGAGTGTTGGAGTGCTTTTATTCTCCTTGAACCAGTAAATTTCTCAACTGTGTGTGTGTGTGTGGGTTTTTTTGTGTTTTTTTTTTAAATATAGGTATGAATAATAGGTTAAACATGCCTACGATGACAGAGACAACGCCCGGCCCAACGCAAATACAACATCATAAACAAAGTGGAAAAACATCTCAACCTCATAGTAATATTTATTTCGCTTGACACGACATAGGCTGCCACTGCTTGGCTGCACAAACTAAAAGGCTGACTCATGCAGTGCAGTGTTGGCAGCTTTTTTCTCTCTCTCTCTGTCTCTCTGTCTCTCTTTATTTTTTTTTTTTTAAGTGCGCAGCTGTGCCATTATGTTTATGGAAGTGGGCAGGAGGGGATGTAAATGTCCAGATTGCATTCACCCCGTCTCAGCCATCCACCTTCGACACAATATATGCACCCTGTGTTTATGTACTCCTGCCGGTGTGTCAGGTTCATTTCAGTCCGGCGGCGGGCAGGGAGCGTATGACAGAACCACCCACCTTTTTATGGCACTTGACAGCCGCTCTGTGTGACAGATAGCCGGGACACTGCGTGAATCTGAATAACGGCGGTGCTCTCTGCCGGCGCCGAGGCAGAAGTGATGGTTAAAATGCACGTTGTCCACCGAGTGTGGGAGGAAAAGGAAGGTGAATGTATTTCCTCCGCGCGTCTGGGACTCTCCTCACCGACTGAAAGTTGCCGGTGTTTATTGCGACATAAAGGATTAGGGTGAACACTTGGCGCTGCTAATCTGTCTGCGAGTGTGCGCTAGAACAGGCAGCTGTGGCGTCGACCCTTTGTGATGTCACGAGGGGCACTGAGAACTTGGTGGCACCTCCAGGCTGGTGTTTCTTCAGCAAAACTCATGTCATGTCATGGTTTTAGTCTCCATCCGAACACGTGGGATGTTTGCGTGTACATGTCGAGGGTACCAAATTTTAGCTAAATGAATCTACGGTACTGTCTTGAAATTAATGAAGAACACAAAAACAAACATATCAAAATGGCTGCCATGTAGGACTTTTAATTCAACAAGTCTAAAAATGTCTTTACATCTCCAATTAGTTTCTTGCCTGCTGCTGGCTGGAGGTTAGAGCACTTTAATTTTTTTTTTTCTTTCAAACATAGTGTTGCAAACTGCACCCAGGATGCATTTAGGCTTTTATATTCCACTGGCCTGCTTTACAAACCACCTCCATTAAATCCATCTACTTTAAAGGAATGGTCTGTCAAGATCTTTGCAGATCGCCCCAAAAATCCCCAGCCGTGTCATTAATCTAAGTTAATGCTCTGACCAATATGTCATAATATTGGGTGTAAAATATGATAAATGCTTGCTGCACCCGATCCATAATTAAGTGTCTGGAGCAAAATGGAAGAATTTCAAATCCCACAGCTGGCCTGGCCTCCATAACTGATAAAGTTTATGGAGGCTTTGGTTTGTGCCTTTGCCCAAACCAGACCTCTTACGGCGAGGCCTCGCAGTTGAAATACAGCAGACGTCCAAAGCAAAGGAAAATTGCTCTTTACGTACCACTGTGTACTGTTCCTGCAAAGCGAGATTAACAGTGATTCAGTCATTGATAATAAATGTCATGTTGGTTTGATGTAAAGTAATGGCAGATCGATGATGAACTCGGATATGATGGCTTGTGATTTGTTTATAATGCCTTTTTTTTTCTTTCGTGATTTTATGCGCGGAAACTTCTGACATCACACTATGAATCTCTTTTGTAAATTGGTACACACTGTCTGCCTTAAACAAAATAACTCAACAGGCCTTGATTGTGATTGAGACAAAAGAACGAAAAACACACTTGGAAAAAAAAAAGAAGAAAATATTCCTTTAATGAACCACATTGAAAATAAATTTTGTTTTGAGACTGTTCTTTCTAGTTTAACAAAAAAACAAAACAAAATACTGGCAAGGTCTCTCCATCAAGCGGTCACCAGTGATACCCTGCTGGAACTCCATCTCTAGTACCAAACGCAGCATTTGGAGACGCTGCCTTTTATGTAGCTCGACGGTCGCGTGCAGCTTCGAAGGCGCTTTTAAAACAATTCCGGAGTGAAATGCTCGGAGGAAATTCAGCCTGTTGTTCCGAGGGAGCATTAAAGAGGCGCCTGTGTATCGGTTCTGACGCCTCTCTGGTGAGAGACGAATTCTTCCAGCATGGTGTGAATAAATATTCCCACTCGAGCCAGTATCTGACACCATCGCTTTTCTGCACGAGGCGTTCGGAGACAGGGAAGGAAAAAAAAAACAGAGATAAAATGGAAATGCACGCCGTTTTGCGTTTTCATCCTGTGCGTGCGTGCGGCCGCAGCCGGTCTCCGGCTCCGCCGCGCTGACCTCACCAGTTCATTATATCTGTTTTCTCTCCCGTCTTCCAGGGCAAATGACACAAGGCATGCTGCGCCCGGCGCCCCCTCCAGGTGCCAACCCCCAACTCCACTCGGAGACACGTCCTCTCCCCGTTCGCCGGCCTCCCCGGTAATGAGGTGGAAGGGAGTGTCAGCCCACGGGCCGGTTGGGAGGCAGGAGTCCGCTGGTGAGTCAGGCGCAGCGTAATAGGCGAAGCCAAGACATGGGTGGGGGGGGGACTGCTGCTGCAGTCAGACTGATGTCACAAGCGCTGCAGGACGAGCTAATAATAGGACGTGTTTATGAAAATATCAAAATATAACACGCCACGGGGGCGTTCTGGTTCGCCCGCCGAGCGGCGGACATGCCGTGTGGAATTGTGTAATTTTTTTTTTTTATTTACATGTATTCATTTATTTATTTATTTTTAGCGGGCGTCTGTTTGCGTCTCCCCGCCTCCTCCTGTCACTCCGTATGATATCCGCGCGGCCGACAAGCCATAAGTACAAACTGGAATGTCAGATGTAGTTTATGGCCGACACATGGTCGCTAAACAGGCCGGTGGGGGAAGCGGCGCCACGCGCTACGTCAACCCCGAACTTCACGCGGGCCTTCGCAAAGCAATAAAGACGTAGCTTCAGAGGGCAAATTAGACAGAAATTATAACTCCATCGAACGGGAACCGCGGGAGGGGGAGGAGGGATCCAGCGGCGGGTGGGGGGTGGGCTTCCCACGTGTGTTTCCACAATTACGGGACAATTAATCAACGCAGACAACATCTATGCCATTATGAGCCAGCCAACTGTAATCCAATGAATAGCATCAGAAATGGATGGGGGAAGGAAATTACATCTGATAAGGCATCAGCCGCGTCTCGGCGGCCGGATCCGCACACAGCGTGCTGCATTTCAGAACACTCGGCTCAAGTTGAAGGCCATGTCTCTGCGATTCAGCAGCACCTAGTGGTCACAAAGGATATTGCAAACCAATGAATTCAAATACACATACAGTATATATATAAAAAACTATATTCTTTTTTTTTGAGTATAAAACTCAACCTGGAGAGGCTGTTTTGGCTTCCCCCCAACCTCCCTCCGCTACCTGTTCCATTTGTGACTCCGCCTTCGAACAGTCGCTT
Source organism: Nelusetta ayraudi (assembly GCF_046127955.1). Taxonomy (NCBI): domain Eukaryota; kingdom Metazoa; phylum Chordata; class Actinopteri; order Tetraodontiformes; family Monacanthidae; genus Nelusetta; species Nelusetta ayraudi. The sequence continues at coordinate 3,020,719 of NW_027466058.1, read as the reverse complement.
GTGATTGACCAACTGCTTACTGCTAGCTTCTTGCGTAGAAAGCCCCTAAAGATCAAATGGCTCGTTTCAGCGTAACATGGAAAAATCCAGCCCATCTGAAAGCGCAAATTTGTATTTTTTCATACTTAGTGTGCAAGTTAGCATGCCACTCGCACAAAAGGGCATGTTGAAGAGGTCCATTTTACATAATGGTTCCCATTTAATTCATTAAAACTGTTTTCTGTAGCTCTTGCACTTTTATTGCGTTCTGTCAGCTCAGCATTGTGGATATTCCTGATTTTGCTTATTGCGAAGAAGTTCCGGGACGATGAGAAGCAGCGCACCTTGTGAACTGAACTAATCTACCTTCTGATTTGGGGTTTTGATAAAAGTCAATCCAGGGACCAAATGCGATGCGCCAGCATCGATGAGCCGATCGAAGCGTCTGCTTCAGTCTGCTATACATGGAGAAAAACAAAAAACAAAACAAGAATGTGTTCCTCCAATGACCTCTCTGAGGCAGAAATAACCACCCTGAATCATCCAATGACGACACTGATAAAAGCCGCTGGCCCCCTCATGTTCCCATTGCAACTGCATGTACTTTTCCCCCTTTTACTGAGTGTTGCACAAGTTGGTACATGACTTCACTTCTTCGCTGTGGCATATCAATGTCCATTCCCCATGAGATGTATGCCGCGCGCCTATACCATGGCGGCGACAACAGATCGGTGTGGGTGTTCACTCTCTCCGAGCCAATGCGGACATTATCCGATAGCTCCGCTGTGCTGCATTTTCCCTTTCCCTTGCCAGTCCAGGGTCCTGAATAATTAAAGGTATTAGACACGCTCGTCTCTTTGCGGAAGACAGGAGGTCTTCTGACGGGCCCTGTTTGACAGAGTTTGCCCTACGGGAGGACGTGAGGGGCCTTCCAAACAAAGCCTTGGCTTTGTGAGCTCAGAGCAAGGGACGCTGTCTAGACCAGACACCCCGCCCGTTCACGCCGAGTTGACCAACGCTGCTCTGTTTTTTTTTGTTTTTTTTTTTTGAAAAGCAGAAATCTCATTGCTGGCTTGGGATTCATGTGTGCGGCGAGGTCTGAAGGCCTTTCAGTCTGTCTCGGAATTCAGTCAGGCTTGACGTTCCGGACCCTTCATCCGACAGGAATGGACCACTTGCATCTCCCTAGTTGAATTTCTATTTTGCCTTTTTTTTTAACCCCCAGCCCCCTGTTGCTGTTATAAATTCTGATTTGCTCTTCTTTTTTGGGTGACTTACGCAATAAGAAACCGGAGGACACTCAAAGGACGGTCGCACAACGTGTGAGCCAAACATCCAAATGTGCTCTTTTCCTCTGGGTTAGAAACGTTCTGTGACGTTGTCCGTGAACAAGCGTGGCTCAAAGGCAGGGAGGGCACACACACACACACGGACGGTTGTTTGCTCGGCGTGCGCAACGCCGGCATCATGCCACATGGACGCTCGCTTAATGGCTCCGTTGTATGTCGGGGAATCGCAAGGGAAACGCACCACCCTGTTCTCACATGATGCGACGGCAGCACCGAGTTTGTTTAAGTCCATTGTTTGCCAGACAAAGTTTAGAGAGGCCTTCAGGCCGTCGCCAGTGAGGTCATTAAAAGAGAAGGCAGCTGATCTGCTACACTCGGAGGACAGTGCTTTCACAAATGTAACATAAAAACAGTTGTTGGATTGAGGCTGGAGGAGACAACGAACATCTGTTAAAGCCCCGTTCACCTTCTGAACGTGTGATTATTCCCGTTGCGTCAACAGATCTCATTTTCCCAAAGAAGGACGCTACTGTTGCTTCCACTCCTGATACCTCCTGCTTGGACTGGTGTTGTGCCGATCGATACCCCCATATCCGTACTTACGATACCGGACGTGTCTGGTATCATATCGATTCTCATAATAAAGTATCAACAATAGCTTCAGTACACTCAGATTATTCATATAGATTTTTTTTTTTTAAAGCGGTGGGAGGTTGTGGGCAAAAAAGAGTCACAACAGGCGTTAACAAGGAAACCTGATGAACATGTTTCAGACCAAGAAACTCGACTTGAACCGTTGTATTTTAAAGGCAGACGCAAAAATTCAAATCAGACTGTTTCAGAGGCAACATTTGACATTCTGCTTTTTCTAAAGGACACGCTCTTGTAGTTTGTACAAAATATTTCCTGCTCTGAAGATGCAAGAGTGTCTCTTGATAGTTGGGTTTTACTTCTTGAAGGTTAACTTGAAGGCAGCTGGACTGGTTTGGGGATATTGGAGATGTTTTGCCTCTCATCTGAAATGCTCTTTAACTTCTGAAAGAATTGAATGAAATGTCCCACGTATTTAACCGCCAAGGTGGAAAAAGTTGGTGGTCTTAAAGGATTTACACCCTATTAACAAAGGTGTTTTGCTAGGCTGATAGAATGAAACCCTGCTATCAAGCACTATAATCAGCTGGATGACTGAGTAACCTCACAGACAATGAGTTTTGCTGTATTTCACAGTGTTGCCAATGAGATTAAAGAAAGAATCTGCAAGATAATCTGTGATTTAGTGTCATTGTGCAGCTATAGTTTTAAACATCCATCGTTTTATTATTATTCAGACATACTCATAACCTTATTGTATCAGCAACAGCAGCTTTGGCAATGTAAATTAACAGCATCATACATCAGTTGTGTGTCCTAACTCTTGCAGGTGCTAACTTGACGTAATTGTGTCTCCCGGCGTATCGCCACCTTGATAATCCCAGCCCGACTTCTCCGGCACGTCTGTTTGCCCACTCTGTCAAAATAACCCGGCGCTCAATATCTGCATCGCCAAATAGGTTTGAGAGTCTTTCACCGAGCGCAGCGGGACCCCGAGGAAATTCACTGATGTAATTCAATCACAGTATTACCTCGGTGAAAGTGCGGGGAAGAGTGAGGAGGGGAAAACAGGAGGCGGGGAGGCCACGGCGGTTTGTTACGGCCGTTTGCTTATTGAATTTGATGCAGCCCGGTCGACGAACACATTTCCATATCATCAGCGGGTTGATTAAGTGTGCGGCTCATGTTGCTGTTGTCGGGGTCTCGCACGCAGCCCTTTTTAGGTTTTCCTGTGCGGCATTGGATGCTAAACTTAACAAATTAAGTTGCTAATGCCATGTGCGTAAACACGCGGCTGTGATTCGTGACAACTCTTGGCTTCCGATCATTTACCCGGCATCAAACAGCTCTTATCAACTGATCCAGCATGAACAGAGTCCATACACCAGTGTGTTATCTTAGGGCTTGTAATTAGTAGATGTTTGCCAAATAGTTTGACAAAGGATTCGCCTAATTAATCAGCCGTCTACTGTACTTCTTGTTATTAAATGATGCGAACGCTGATCAATTATTCTCGGAAACATTCAAAGCGCTGCGTCGTCCTCTTTGTAATCCTATCTTGCGCGTTTTTTTTTTTTTAAAAAAAGAAACAACCAACAATGTATCTGCAGTTTAATGATCCTGTAAAAGCAGAGTCTTTCAAATCGCTTCCGTCCTTCGCCTCATTTTCCGCAAAAACAAACAGAGAAATTATCAGCCGTCAGGTGGCCAGCGACGATGTGAGAGTCGCACAGCAGCTTATCTTCAACATGGAGCATTCAGAAATAGCCGCGAATCGAGGCATTTGATAATGGGCCACTGTCGAGTGATTCAGAAACTGTTGAAATGCACGGCATTCTGTTCTGTCAGTCGGCGTCTCCTTCCGCATGGAGCTGCACCCATGTAGGTGGAGAGCACGGTAAACGGCGCAGGAATCAATCTTCCCCTCAGGAAAAAAAAAAAAAAACAGGTTTCGAGGCCTTTTTGAAACATTCTGTTGATTCGACTCCTGTTTCCGGTTGTAACGAGCGCTGTTGCTCGTGGCGACGTGTCCAGTGATCGTCTCCAGACCCTGCTAACATCTCTTGTCCGTGCTTTATAGCGCCAGAGACATAGGTCCAAGTCAATTAGTGACTTTCCATAAAATGTCAACTGAATTTAAACCGGTCAAAGAATGGAAAAAAGGAGAGGTCAAAACCAGCAAAAATGATGCTTGAGACAAAGTATTTCTGGAACACTGTGGTCTTCTCCTCCATTCATTACACATACAGGCATGCATCCATCCAGACAGACACACAATGCTCACGGCCATGTTCCCCTCCCCACCTCTGCTGCTTGTAGAAACATCCAGTAAGATAGAAACAGACGTCGAACGGACGTCAATGCAAATTAGAGAAAGTTGTGTCAAATTATGCTTTTTTCCATAAATCTTCAAGTGAAAATGTGTTCTCAATGCCCATTTAAAGGTTTTATGGAAATGCGCACACAGTCGCTCCAGGTGAGACGATCTTTATCAGCAATCTGTAAACAGCAGCAGACTGAGACTGTAGCAGCAAATGGAGGGTGAAATTCACCTTATGGACTGAACAGTCGGGCCTCGTCAGTGCGGAGGCCCCGCCTCTTCGGCTCTGCCTGTTGTGTTTTTCACTTGGGTCTCAGGTCACAGCTACATGATTATGTTGTCGTCACGATGGTCGAAGTGAAGCTGCAGAGGCTAAAAGCGCCGCAACAGAAGCCGCCTGCTAGTAGGACCCTGTGAGGACCCCTCGTCGCTGATCTGCAGCCTCTTGGAGGGGAAGCAGGAAAAGAAATGTCAACGCTGCATCGCTTCACACCCACAACCGGCGACGTTAAAATTTAAAAAAAGAGAAAAAGAAAAAGTTGTTTGATTAATTCAGCGCTTCGGCGTGTGTGCACGTTGGCTCTGCCAAATGGCAAAACATTCTCTCGCCCTCGCCACTCATCCCGTCGCCCGCCACCCCCCCCCACCACCCCCCTTCCTCCGATTGCCACCTCGCGTCGCAGAAGAAAGCTGCAATTACTGCACTTCAGTAACTGTTGAGACAACAGCGCAACAGTCGGGCTTTGGACACCGCTGAGCCGGCGCTCAGACAAGATGGTCTGAGAACGCCAAGCTTTTAAAGTGAAGGATCTCGGCGCCTCCAGAGCACCTGCTAAATGATAGCTTTAGATCACTGCACGAGAGCACTGGGGGGAATTGGCATCTTCATATGAATGTGTCCGCAGGGGGAAATGGCACTTCCGTGTGTTGGCGTGTGGAAGTATGGGGGGGTGGGGGGGGGCATGCAAAATGTCTCCATCAGTGCGCAGCAGCAGCAGTGAGTGTGATGTCGCTATCTCACAGTGAGTCTGCACTTTTCTTCTAGACGTGGCCGCTCGCATCCTTTCTGAAGACTTTCCATTGGAAAACGAAGAGAGTGCAGGCCAGGCGTAAAATGTGATGTTTCACTTGGGAGCATGAAGGTTGAAACTGTGGCCGTCTAAAAACATCCATCGATCAGCTTCAGTTTCTATCACATTCATTCACCCAACACCACGCATATAGTGACTTGGACATCATGGACGATTCATATAGACAACTTTGAACAAAAGCTTATCTTAACTTGATCGATAGTTATTAATGAAGCGTAGTTGTTTTGAATAATTCCGTAATTGTTGCAAATTTAGGCACAGAGCCAAGAGGCCCATTGAATTTGCCATGTTTCTTTTTTTTTATTGCTCTCCCAACCCAACTCTATCTTTACTTTTCATTCCAGCCTCAAGTTTGAGATTGTCATAAAAGGCACCAGACATGCTCTGATTTCGCCACAAAACGGCACATTTATCCCCTCGCAGCCTACCACAAAAACACTCCTAATAAAAAGTAGTGCTGCATTTATTGTAACGGTTTCTATGGTCACCAGTACACACACACACACACACACACACACACACAAACACACACACACACACACACACACACACACACACACACACACACACACACACACACTACTTTTACGGCGTGCAGCGCATTGGTTAATATTTTACATCCACTTAAATGAAGCACACAAATGAGACTCGTGGCAAATCATACAACAGCTTTGTTATCCCCCAGTTCTCCTTGTAATTATTAAATCACGTTAAACTCTCTGGAAAATTAATACGCATCATCTTTCGCAACTGTTATTTAGTCGGTAGTGCTGCGATGGGTACGGATGTGGGAATGGATGAACCACCAGGACTCACTTTCATCATTACCCCGAACTGACTTCTCTGCCAACATCTCCAACGGGGGACCATCGTCTGAACTCCCTGAACTGAACACCCGAATAAATACATTCAGAATCCTGAATGCTGAAGCATAAGCCAAAAGCAGTTGGCAATAAAACCTCTGTTTGTAAAAGAAGAAATGCTGTGCAGTTCCAACCCAGAAACATCCATGTTCTTCTAACCCCCCCCACCCCCCGAGAGAATTTCGTGTGCACGACTGACTGAGTGGTCACATGATTGCACGATGCACGAGGATCGCTAACAGTGAGTCAGGTCCTCCAGACACCCTCAATAGTTGATGCGTTCGGGAAAAAGAGACAAAGATGGCTTTTGAACAGAGACACTCGGGCTGCAGTAACTCTCTGAATCCCAAATGTGCACTGCGGGAGGCCGTGGCGTCCGTCTCGCCAAAGGTCCTGCACTGGCTTTTGTCATCAGTGGGAGAATTGTGCACTCCGAGGCGCAACAGCTGTGACAGACACTTACCGGGATTTTCAACCACCACTCACAAAACAAAGTGCACGTTCCAATCCCCGGCTCTGGTATCGACATCATGTCGCGACTCTTCACTTATCGTACTTTGTTGTTTTTTTTCAACAAGGAGAGAGACGCACACGAAAAAAACTGAAAAACCAAAATCCCGCATCAGTCATCGTCAACTTAAACACGTCCGCATCAGTATCCAAAGGGACGGTTTTGTAACCCAAGGGCACCAACTCGTGCTTCGGAACTTTCCAAAGAGCGTTTGCAGGCGTTACGGAGACACTCAGGGGGGACGGCTCATCGCATCAGTCACCGACGCCAAAGAGGCGGTTGCGCACGAGAGGAAACGCACACATTTGTCATGACAGAATAAAAGCAGAAATGCCAACGACACAATTAATGATTTATTTCCATCTGAATTATCTAGAGCAACAGATTTAAACACGAACGGCAGCCGGATCGCTCAGACGACAACCCTTGACGCACAACCTCCAATAAAGAGAGCAAGCAGTGCGATACGTGCGATGGATAAACCCAAACTGTTGCGCCACGTAACAGCCGACCCCCGGAGTACAACAAAATTACTGCAAGGCAGATAAAAATGATTTTGTTGCTGCACAAAAGTGTTATCATCTTAAAGCGCGTCGCAGCTGCAGCTGCAGCTTCCTTGCAGGCTGTCACAGTGCCTCTCGCGCACAATGGGCCACACATATGCTGCCTGCTGGATACCCAACATGTGCTGCATGCTCCGGATTTGCTATGCAAATTTCAGGGCTGAAGGAAATGCACGGAGACAATTTTGTAATGCGCCGAGTCATCGCGTAATAGATGTGCAAAGACGGTTTATTAACAATGACAGACGCCAAATGCGGCACCGGGGTGAGGTAAGAATCGCAGGGCAATTATTCCCCACATTATCACTTCAGTGGCATTTGCTCTATATTCATTAGCTTGATATAATGCAGGCGCGCTCGCACATGCGCACGCGCGCCACAGCTGCACACATGACCTCCTTTTCACACAAGTGCGAATCAAAGAGGCGAAATCAAAGGCTTATAAAAACTACTTCACACGCGGAAACGGCCCGCTAATGTTTCCTTTGGAAACAGAGGTGTCTTTGAATGCAGCATATCAAAGGCTGAAGAGTATACGGGGTGGAGGGGGGGAGTTTACGTGGCAGCCATATTAGATTTGCATCACTGTAAACATGAGCGACGCGACCCAGAGAGGAAGCGGAGAGAAAAACAATTTAGCAGTCTGACAAATGTGACGACTGTCAAGTCTCGTCTGTTGATTCCTGTCAAGACGAGATTTCACGAAGGCCAAGCTAACAACCTCATATTGAATATGGCATCAGAGGACGTCAATCAGAGCAGTTAGAAAACCGAAAAGAGTCTTGTAAATGGTGATCAAATGGTTGTCAAAGCAGAAAACGCTTGCTTTTTCTTTGTGACTGCTGAATAGTGGCTACTTTTCAATGTAAAAGCATCTTGGCTTTTCTCTTTTTTCTCTAGCAGAGAATTGCTGCTGTTCATTCAAACTGATCTTAAGTAATGCAAAAATTGTCCACAGCATTTTAAAAAATGACTGACTGATTTTTTTTTTCTTACTTTAAATCTAAAAAAAAATCCATTGTCGTCGCGCCGGCTGTTTGTGCAGGCGCGCTCCGCTCGGCTGACCACCATGTTGCGTAATCCAGCCGAGGATTAATGCCGTGACTGACGGAGGCGCCGCTCCTCGACGGAAGCCAGCCCCTCGTCTTCCACAATGTGAACGCGGCATTGAGACGGCAATTAATACAACAATAGCGGAGTTCTGTGAGAGCAGTGATTGGATTTAGCTCCTCCACCACGGCGAGGTGTTTTGCCAGCAGGCAGAAAATTACTCTCTCTTTTCTTTCGTTTTCATTGGAAGGACAGTTTTGCCTCACTGCACCTGTAACACCCCCCAACCTCATCCACCATGACGTCACCCGGTACATGACGCAGCCCAAGGACGCATCACTGCAGCACAGATGAGACAGGAAGTGGCAGGAAAACAACAGAAAAAAAGAAACAAAAAAACAAAAAACAAGATGACATTTGAATCATGAGCTGCTTCGGAGCTACTTTTGCATATGAAGTGTTGGGCTTTTGGAACTGGGCCTGTTGGTATCGTCCAAATAATAATAAAATTGGGGAAAATAAACCAAACCCTTGATCGAACTGTAGCTCTGCTTAAACGGAACAAACCCCCAGAAACTTTGTCCGGCTCTGGTCGTGTGGTATCGATTCGCTAACACGAAATCATCTCCCGAGTGCCTCTGATTTATCTGTCACATTTCATTATGACTCTTGTGCTCCGGAGCTTTCTCTCTCTCTCTCTCTCTCTCTCTCTCTCTCTCTCTCTCCCTCGCTCTCTCTCTCTCTCTGTCTGTCTCTCTGTCTCTCTCTCTGTGTCTGTCTCTCTCTCTCTGTCTGTCTCTCTCTGTCTCTCTCTCTGTCTTTCGCTCTCTCTCTCTGTCTCTCTCTCTCTCTGTCTGTCTCTCTCTGTCTCTGTGTCTCTCTCTCTGTCTCTCTCTCTCTGCCTCTCTCTGTCTCTCTCTCTCTCTGTCTCTCTCTCTGTCTCTCTCCCTCTCTCTCTGTCTGTCTGTCTGTCTCTCTCTCTGTCTCTCTCTCTGAAACAATACTGCACCGAGATTCTCGCCATCTGATGCGTCCTCTGAATTGGCTGAATGGGTTTGTCTCCCTGCAGCAGACTTTGACTCATTTGGTGGAGTGCGATTTGCTCACCCCACCCCCACAGATTCCCCCAGCCCCCCAGCCCCTCCCACCCCACCCCTCCGTTTAGATGTTTGCCGTTCAGACTATAAATAAGACTGTGAGGACAGGAGGAAATAAATGTTGTTCGGGGGAACTGAGTATGCTGCGGCATTAAGTTCTAATTTGGAACAATAACACGCTCTGCCGACGGAGACAGGCGGGGGCGTGCGCGTCTTGTTGCTACTTAATTGATAGGAAACAGGAAAAAAACAAAAACTGTCCACTTGGGACGACGACAGCGAGGCAGCGTGTTCGGGCAGAGACGTCCAAAAAATCTAATTTGTGACTCATTCCAGAGGACACGGGTTTGTCGTAGTCAGTTGTCAATAATAGTTTTGTGTTTTCCCAGTGTTGGTGAACACCATCTGCTGAAACTTTACTATCATTTAAGCCTGGAATTCCTACCATTGATTAAAACCAGCAATTGCACCAACTTGAATACATTTTGGAGTCGATGAATGACACAAATATCGTTTTCTTCTTTGGGCTCCTCCCTGCAGGGTTGGCCACTCATGTCCAACCAACCAACCTTCTCCAATCTAAGCTCAACTCACCTCATGTCCTCTTTCATTCCACCAAAATATCTTCTCATAGGTTGCCAGTTCCAACTTCAGCATCCTTCTTTTGATATCTCCACTGTCCCTCCTCGGTCTGTTTCCTCCAAAACATCTGATGCACTTATTTCTGATCCTGTCCATCCTGGTCACTGCCAAAGAGAGCCTTGACATTCCCGTCTTAGCCTCGGTTCATTTGAACACGTTGTGAACGCAGCAATCGTGCTGTGACGTGGAGCAAGACAACTGAGCAGTGATCACTTTGAAGAGGCAACGTCACACTGATTCCATTTTCATCCGTCAAGTGTTTTGTTTGAAGCGAGAACACAACCCAACTGGCTCTGGTGACAAATTGCCTCAGTACGTTCTGCCTGGCAACAGGTGCCAAACTTGGGTTAATCACAATAGATCTCACTGTGCTGAATAGATCATACAGCGCTAGGCTTTATGTGTATATAAAACTGGCTTTGTGCATTTTCATAAACGTTGCTGTATTTGGTGCGTGAGAAATGGGGTCATCCCAAAATTTGCGATCACTCGCGTTGCCACTGCCAGGACATCGTCCCTCAAAGCGAAGCACGAGCAGTGCATGTGACGTGAGGGTGGGAGCCTCTTGCAGCGGTACAGCGGGGCGTCCCACAAAACCACCACTGGGAAATCATGCAAACTGACTTGGAACTAGTTGGAACGAGGCAAAACAGTCGAGGTGTGAAAGCACCCGGAACTCCAGGTTGGTTGGAAGCCATTTGGATTCTCAGCGGGCAGGTAGAGGCTGGCGAGGAGGTGGCGGAGCTTTGGCAGCAGAGATCAAAGTCTGATTCAGCCATGTTAAAATAAATCAGCGATTGTGGGGAACGACCAGTCAGTGACTGGAGAGAAAACTCCGGTCCCATCAGCGGGCTGTCAGATGACTCAGCCAATGAGGCTGAGTCGGATGGGTCCACAAAGAACTGTGTATCGCTTCATTTTTAGTGGCTCATTGTAAACCAAATGCAATGTATTACATTCTTCCATCTTTACCTTATTTTTTTTTATTAATCTTGTGGAACAATAAAAATATTGTCAGCTCTGAGGCTCTTTTAATGTTTTTTTTTAATATGGTCCCTGTTGGAATGACTCTGGTTGAGTGTATTTCTTACTGGCGCTGCTTGTTGTTGTTGTTGTTGTTTAATCTCAACAAATCATCATATTTGATGGCCTTAGAGTTAATTTAGCAAATAGTAATTTACAAAAAATATGTAATCATTTTACTGTAGAACTCTTAGAAAGTTGCAAAATAAAAGGCTACATTATCCTAGAATAACACAGCGGTGAAATAATTATGTATAAATCATGTTAACATTTGAGTGGGTTGTCTGATGAAGCCGGTGGGACCTTCGAGCCAATAGCTGTCTGTCTCAAACACTGTTGGACCCAAACAGACTGGGGTCAATATTGGTTCAGTGTTTCCACAGTGGCCGAAGCTGAAAGACAAAAGGTTGACTGAAAAGTCGTGCCGTGGTACCATTTCTCATCTAGACAGAGACGTTTGCTAACTCGGTGGTGACACCTACTGGCTGGGAGGTACCACCTTTCAGTACTATTTTAGAACATTGCCAATTTATAGGCTTGTTTACAAAAGGTTAGTAAATGATAATTGCCTTAAAGAATAAAATAGAATGCGAACATCTAGAGAGCTTTTGGATTTAATACCACAGGATTCTTGACTCCTAGAGGGTTATACCAATGCAGACAGGTGGGAAGTCTTTAGATATTCCTGCTTTCTCATGGATGTAGTGTTTTAATTTTGCCACTCAGTGCTTTAATGCTTTAATTTTTTGATTCCACCCTCTTCAGCGAAGGCTGGTTTGGGGTATTTTAGATTTGGTTTTAATCACAGGCTCAAAAAGCCGAACTGCTGCTCCTTAAATGGGGTAGCGGTTACGAAACAAGCAAACAAAAAAGCCCTTGAAAGATTGCATGATGCTTTAGTATGTTCTCACGGGAAAGCGTTTCAAGGGTGCATAAATGCCAGTCTTAACGCCAGCAGATATTAGGATGAGGGTTTTTTTTCACCCCTTTAACCTCACAAACCTGAATTTTGCAATTTGGAGCTTTAATAAGCAAAAAAGTCTTTAGCAAAAAATGTGTTTTAATGAAACCGGTCACTTATTTAAGAGAAATATCGGTGCCCTTTGTGACATCACAAATGGAACATACACTTCCTGAAAAGTGGAGCAACCAAGGGAAAAAGGGTGGACTCTCCTCATTTTCCTGTCAGTTCACTAAGAAACGAGACAACTTTGGCAAAGTCGATTTTGATTAATATCTACACCCGTCCAGTTTAGGGTGCAAGACTGTCCTGACCTCTTCCTGCCGGTGAGTGCACTGTTGGGCCACAGTAAAGACTCAGCGATGTGACAGTATGAGTCTTACCTGCGTGCTGCTGCTGCAGCCCGTGTGACAGTGTCAAGATAAAGCTTCCTGTCTGTCAGGCCACGCCAACGTCTAGTCACACTGCAGAACTCTGAATTAGACGACATCAGTGACAGATGAGCTGAGGACTCATTGCCGCGTTAGAAAACCTCACCTCACTGTGAATGCAGCAGCAGCACCGGACTGCTCACCAGTAAACAACAGGGTTGTTTTGTTGTTGCTTTTTCGGTTCTGTGTTTTTTTTTTTAATCAGGCTCAGACACACAGAATAAAGGTGTTCTTCTGTCTGCGTGTGGCTCGGCGTCACTTCTCCTCCTCACTGGGAGCCTTTTTTTCTATGCAGAGCACCTGATCTGCCACATAAAAGAGCCTCCCTTTATAATCACATTAACGGTGAATGAACAAGTTCTGCACATTTCATTTATCCTGTTGTGCTCTAGCAACGTCTTAGACGCATTAAAATGATTCTTTTTTTGAACCATGTTGTCCAATCACAAAGCAAACCTTATCGAAATGCTGTGAGATTCTTATTTGTTTTTTTAATGATTTCATTGGTTGTTTTTTCTATGTTACTCGGCTCCAGCTGTGAGTATCCCTGAAGAGCAGCGCAGAGAGAAAATCCTCAACTGACACGTTTAACAAAAGACCTTAAATGACTTGATTCTTCCAGGCACTCAGAGGTAGATTAAATCTCAATCTGAGCCTGCGTGGTTAATACCGCAGCCTATTCCATAGTCCTCTATATGACATGTCAGTATGAGGATTAAAACACAGCCGCACTTCCATCCATTGCAGAAAATAAGTAGCTGTTCAGCACTGCAGCGTGGGGGATTTAAGCCCTTCTTGGACAAGACACAGTGCACACAGTAAGAGGAATTATTTGTGCTTATCACATCCGGATGGTGCTGAGTCTGGTCGTATCAATATTACTTGTTTCCTGGCCCAGTGTGTGAGATAAGATAGCAACTAATGATGTTTTCTCAAATCAAATATTCTTTATTGTCATTGCAACAAGCGGCTTCTGATGCCCCACTTGAACTTGTTTTTCATTTGGTAGCATAAAACCCCGAGCATGTCCGGTCTCTGGGCTACTGTAAATACGTGGTGGTCCACTTACAAGATGGTTGTATAAAAATAAGTGTGGTTAAACACACCAGATATTGATTTTCAATTGACTTATCATGCTATGATTTACATTGAAATTTGTGTTTTCCATTTCATTTCACATATTCAACAAGGTTTTCAAATGTTACACATTGGACTTTTATATTCAAAACATTAAATATCACATAACTTGTGGCTCAGACAGTCAACTATTGGCAACAAAGAAAGAATTATTATTTCTGATCAAATGGTAATAATTTGAATAATTATAATTTTCATAATTTTCATATTTTTTCCTGTATCATACATAGAATTTCAGAAGTGGGTGACGTATCATCGCAAGTGTTGATTCTCTGCGGTTCATAGACCTACATATTTACTCCAAATGTTTCAGTTTTCTGTGGAGCTGCCAGTCCTCCTCAAATTCAGAACGACATTTGTCAAGTTTACATTAATCATGCTGATTTGCACACCCTTGCCCCTGGGAAATAACAGGATACAGTTGTGCCACACTAATTATGTGCCTGTGTTGGCCCAGATCATGGCCCAACATGTAAAGGCGGCCCCCATTACAGTTACACAAGGACGCTCGCCATTCTCTGCAGAGCGAGCGCCAGCGGGAGCAGTTACAGACGCCCCGAGAGAGAGAAAAATTGGATTTTGCCTCCACTTTACCACATAGACAGCGTTGTTGAGTGACAGACTCATTTGCCAGGTTTTTGCGGGTGGATGTTTATGCAAATGCCTCTCTTCTGTGCTAAGAAATAGCCATCCAGCGCCGGGCCAAAACTAACTGGGTTGAAATTCGGGAACATGCAACCGAGAGGCTGAAAGTGGTGCATAATTTACAACGCCATCGCTTACGCCGCACAACAAGAGCCTGGGAAAGAAAAAAAAAAATCCAGAATCCAGACCACAGGAAAAGTTGAAGGGGATTTTGGTAGCATTATTTAAAAAAAAAACGAAGAAAAAAAATGGGACGTGAACTGTTCCAGACATCTGTTTATTCACCAAGAGCTCAAAGACGCTGATTTTCTAACTGCGGAACAAAGCTGTGACAGACTGATGTGAATGTTGCCCATGTTTTTTTAAGGATGAATGAAGGATGAATAGGACTTTTGTTAAGGCCCGTTTCGAATTGGTTTTCGCATTCAAAATGAATTTGTCACATGAGAATTGTATTTGCTCCATCTTCTCTCACACTATGAAGAAAAGGGACGCGAAACACAAAAAAAAAATAAAAATACCAGACCTCAGTTTCACATCCAGGTGTGGTTAATGGAAACAATTCACAACGTTCCCTCTCATCTCTTGAGTGGCAGTGGAATATTTTAACATGGCAAGAAATCATAACTGATGATGTGTTTGGCCCCTATAATGAATTATGCATGTGATAGTTGAGAGAGAGAGAGAGAAAAAAACAAGCAAATTTGTATAATAATAAGAGGAGACGGCCTTCATCATCTACAGAGACTCATTATTTTGTTTGCATTGCTATAGAAACCTTTTTGAAGTCTTGGGAAACAAGAGCACTGGAGATTGCTTTGATTTATGAATTTCCTTCATCTGTTGCTCATAAATTGCAAAATGCATTACAGAGGCAGGGATGCTGAAGTAGGACGTCAAATTACACAAGGAAGTTTTAATGTCCATAATGCTTCACGATAACGTGGGGTGCCCTTTACTTTGTGGTTCAGTTATGTGAAAGCTAATTCGTAATGCAGCAAAAAGGCAGCCCCACACTTGACCCGCGGCTCTTAAACAGTAAGTTGAGGGACATCTTGTACAGGAGGAGCCATATTATGAAGAATTCACTTTACTAATGCTCTCTGACAATATGCAGCTCCATCGTTCCAATAGGGGTCAGTCCTCTATTCCATTTGCCTGTCTTCTTTCACGCAACGTGCGTCACAAACGGCTGCATTCGGTGGATTCAAATCAATCCTGCGAGGGAGCTCAACTGCTGAGAAATCTGAATATGTGTAGCAGTATCTGTATATGTAGCAGATCCATCTTTAAAAGCTCCAGTCTGGCTCCCCTTTTTCAGATACGACCAATCAGCAAAGAGGCGGCGACCGCCGCAGCCAGGGCTCAGTTCTGACAAGGAGCCAGCGGCGTCGCGGCCAAACAACAGCGGCGGCAGCAGCAGCGTGGATGCTGCAGTGACAGCAGATTCCTCAGAACTGTACAACGTTTCCTCATTAAAAGAAGAGCAAAGAGCAGCAATAAAGGCTTTTTGTCCGGTCCTGAGCGCTGCTGGCACCGCTTCAGTAGAACTCCCCCGTCCACTGCGGCGAGCAGCAGGGCCGTGACTTGCAATAGCTCGCAGGGAACCTCAGGCTGGTGCTACCTCAGGCCGGTGCTGCTTTGCAGTAAACAAACCGACATGGGTTGCCAGTTTGGAATTAGATGTGTGGTTTGCCATGAACGAATATTGCCCATTCGTGCAACTTTCCCTCTGAATTATGGACTTATTTTCTCCTCCTCTGGACAGTATCTTCTCCAAAATTCATCAATGTAAGTTTCCATCCACAGCAGTTCTGCTTTACCAGGAGAGAGAGAGAGAGTCACTGATGGACAAGTGTCCAAAACAGCAGCAGCGCATTTTCATGCAGAATGTGCCCCCAGTCCCAAAGTGGCCCCTACCTACAACCTCTTCACTGCCGAGAGTCACTTCAATTCGAGTTACACTCACAGCTGCGTGAGAAACACCACTTGGCTAAAAGCACAGACACGTAATCGAAAAAGTATGAAAGTGCTGGTTTGGATGTTGTGGTTTGAGGTGTCGCAGACGACTCGGTTGAAATTGAGCAAATTGTGGCCGGGTGCTCTGTGAATTCCGTCGGGTTGAACGAAAGGGGAAAAGCGGAGTCAAGGC
The DNA here is from genome assembly GCF_046127955.1 of Nelusetta ayraudi. Lineage (NCBI taxonomy): Eukaryota > Metazoa > Chordata > Actinopteri > Tetraodontiformes > Monacanthidae > Nelusetta > Nelusetta ayraudi. The sequence continues at coordinate 3,004,374 of NW_027466058.1, read as the reverse complement.
ACCTGATTGGTCCGTTGTTTCTCCTGTTCTTCCTGTTTTTATAGTGGCGAGTGCACCACTGCTGACTGATTAGAGGGACCAGAGTCCCTGGTGAGAGACGGCCTCTTGTGTGGAAGACCCTCTGAAACTGGAGAATAAGGTGGAAGCAGATAGAGGCTTTTCTTTTTTCCTTTCTTTATATAAAGAATGAGGTAAACAATGCATTGCAGCAAAAGTTAATAACCCCGCGAGTCGCTTGAAGGTTCCTTATCGTGGCTCCACTCTTCGCATGTGCTGCCAGGGAACCATTGTGCGGCGCATTTCTCCCGCTTGGAAGTCACGCGTGTGGCTCGGATTGTCCCCTTATCTTTATTTGATGGTCAAAGTTGCACCAGAGAGAGAGAGAGTGAGAGAGAGAGAGAGAGAGAGAGAGAGAGAGAGAGAGAGAGAGAGAGACGTTGAATGCTAAGCAGGCGAATCTGTGGCATTTCAAGAGGAATCCGCGAGCGTCAGCGGGAGTCGGCGGAGCGCGGAAAACACGCGGCGGTGGCGGCGTCCTCGGGGTGCACAGTGCGAGGAGGGCTCAGACAGGTGGGATGCTAATAAATCAGACTGTGCACGTGGAAGGTGGTGGTTGCGGGGGGGGGACTCACTTGGGCGAATTGCGTGGTGTTATGTAAACCATTACGCTGATTGAGAGTTCCGCCGCAGTGGCACACCGCTGCCGCCGCAGCAGGCGCCTGTTTCCACGCCGCCACTGTGACGTTGGCTGGTGGTGGCCGATGCAGTTATTTGTGCGGATGCTTAATTTAAGGTCAAAGGTCGACGGTATCAAGGTGTTCAAACCGTCTTTTTGTATAATTTGGCGTCTTTCCCAAAGGTCAGCAGCAACCTCTGCAGGTTCAGCCTGTGTCCCCTTTCAAATAAATGTGTGTTCACTAACTCTGTAGTTATGGCATAATTTGAAATAATACATGCAAGGGTGTCCACACGTGAATGGCTATTCGACTTGCATGTTAAGAAGATGCATTACGGGAGAAGAAACAAACATGGAAAAGTAATTTGACCGCAACAAAATGTGCAACAGTTTATTTGGATGATGAATAATTAACTTCCCGACATTTTCTCTGTCGCTGGACTATTATTTTAATATCTGTTTTGTTGTGGCGCTGGTTTGTTCAAAATCACTGGCGTGCTTTTCAAACAGGGCCCAAATTTACCATTCGAGGCCGGCGGCCACAAAGCACTTAAGGCGTCCATCACGTCCAGATTTTTCCACAACTCCAGTGCCGTCCTCTCTCTTTTTGGAGTTATTGCATCCTGTTTGTAGCTCAGCTGTGACAACACAAAGCTTTAATTTACTCGGAGGCAGTCGGCGGCGCGCGCCGAGCCCGAGCGAGACGAGCCATCACTCTGACTTCCAATTGCCGCGAAACGCAGCCTCGAGACGGAGATCACAAATCCGTGTCAGATGAACCACGGCATTCGCAGCTGATCTGCATCCACTCCCCCGCCGGGCTATTATCGGAAAGCATCTCGACGGGTGCTGAGACAGCGGCGGCAGCGGGGGGGGGATGCGGGAGACGTTGACTCGGAGGAGATGTTCAGCGTGTGGAATCTGGTCTGATGCTCTCGGGGTTCGTTTCGCTTCATCTTACTGCAAATAGATGTATTTAGGGCGGTATGTGAGCTGCCTCTCACATGGTGGACACGACCACTGACTGGGAGGATTAGCGGGAAAAGGTGTCTGACTATTAGTATTTGACATAATGCTGTACAGGTGAAACTAAAAAAAAATCTATTTATTTTTTAAATAAAGTGTGATTTTGTACGATAACCAGTGAGATATTATTTCATATTTGGTGAAAACTCTGCTGCTCTAAACAGCCCATTTCCATCAGTGTTTGACATTGAGAGCGACTTTGGCAGAACTTTATTCACGGCTACAGATCCTCACTGTTTTATCTATCACGTTTTATGTCACAAGTTTGAACCGGAAAACTTCGGGGTCACCGCACAGCGTCGTGAATTTTAACAACCGGTATTTTGGAATCATAAAACTTGTTTATTTTCTTATCCAAATAGCGAGGAGAGCTGCTCAGGTTCCTCACGACAATGTTATTTTTTCGTTAGCCGCCACATCCTGGAGACATGTTTGACCTTATTTTAGCATTTTCTCCACTTGTTTAACAAAAGTGAAGCCATGAAATTGATTGGAGCATAAAACCTCAACATTCTTCTCTTTCTCTCTTTCTTTTTTCCCCCCCTTTTGAGTGCTCAATGAACAGTGGAGACGGCCGACACTTTCACAGTTATACTTCAAGGTCCCACAGCCACTCGTGCTGTTCCCTCGGCGTCCTTGTCATTCCTCAACAACTTTCCTTGACGTTTCATGTGGATTCGGGAAACCACGCCTACCGAATCAGTGAGGGAAGAAAAAAATAACCAAAAACTCCGACAAGCTGAGCTGCGACAAGCCGGGCTGATATTTGGATTGGGATAGAGAGCAGAATTATTTACCCCCAGCATTCCAGGCCGAAGTGGGACACCGGGTTTTTGGATATTTACCAAAGCTAAAGACAAATATTGCATGTCGACAAGGAAACAAACAGATTCTGTTCGGCCGAGCTGAGATCCCTCCTCCGCTGAACTGGAACTAAAATGGCCTCCAAGTGTACTGAACAATGGGGCTGAGCATAATGCAGTGTGACTACTGAGTGACTTGACTGAGATCCAAAGTGAATAAAAGGGACTCACTATGCGAGAGGCGGCGAGGGCCGCGCCTCCGCCACGGTGCCGCTCGGGAACTTTGGCGGGTGACGGCACGACGGAACGGCCTCTCGCATGCTCACGGATTTCGCTCGCCGAACGAAATCCAATTGGTGGTTTGCGCGAGGCACGTGGTCGCATCTGCGGCGGCACAGCTGAGCATCTTGGGTTCGCACGGCGCCGCGCTCTCTCGGCTAAGATGGCGGAGAAGGACGTTTTTTGGGGGGGCGAGGAAAGTTCTCCTCCTTCTTAACTAAGAGGGGGAAAAAAACATCAAACGGACTGTTGTGCACTTGTGAAATACTCCTTTGCATATTTTGCATACATATGAGCCTCAGCTGCAGCCTTATCAGGTCTGAGAGAAATTATGAAGCCCTTATCTGCACAAACTGTCCCGACGTCACCGTCACCATTTGTCATCTCTGTCGACTATTAATAAAAGACATTCAGAGAAAGTGTGTGTGTTCGTGCATGTGTGCGTGTTTGGCGGGGGAGCAGGGGGAGGGGCTAAAATGTTAAGTTATGGTGCCTCTTTGATCTGGCAAAACAAATGGAAACACCCTCTGATTTCTCCTTGAATTCCAATGGTCACTTTGAAAAAAAAAAACGGTCACTTTCGGAAGTACCACCATCACCATCACCATCACTACCACCATCACCACCATGATCACCACCATCACCATCACTACCACCATCACCACCATGATCACCACCATCACCATGATCATCACCATCACCACCACCACCATCACCACCATCACCGTCACCACTATCAACATCACCATCTCATCACCACCATCACCATCACTACCACCATCACTACCACCATCACCACCATGATCACCACCATCACCATGATCACCACCACCACCATCACCGTCACCACTATCAACATCACCATCTCATCACCACCATCACCATCATCACCACCACCACCAACACCACCACCACCATCATCACCATCACCACCATCACCGTCACCACTATTAACATCACCATCTCATCACTACCACCACCAGCCCCAATATCACCACTACCACCATCACCAGCCTCACCGTCACAACCCTCACCATCATCACCACCACCACCACCACCTCCATCATCAACACCACCATCACCACCACCGACCCATCAGATGAGGCCGCACTTGCATCCACACTAGCCAGGAGAACAAGCCACGCTGATGTCGCTCGGTTTCCCGAGCCAAGTGCAATTTTTTTGGGGTCGATTTGAACAGTACATTGTGAATTTAAGGATTATGAGCTCGCAAACATGTAAACACTGGCATTTACACGGGAGTGGACAGGCAGGGCGGGGGAGGGGAGGGGGAAGTGAAAGGGGGCAGCTATTTGGGCGAGAGCGCCCTGCAAAAACACAAACAAAAAAAATCTCGTATCTGTGCCTCCTAAGCGCCTCTTTACGCCCTTGATTAATCTTTTCAAAATAAATGCACTGGGGGAGCTGAAGTGTGTGGCGCCGTAGCAAATCTGCGAAACGTTTCCTGCCAAGCTTTTAATTACGGGGCCTTTTTTTTTTCTCTCTCTGTTCCCTTGATTCGACCCTTCCAAAACTCGAGTCACACAAGAGACCTCCAGTCTGAGCGGCCAATCGGGACGCATGTTGGATCGGGGGGGTTTGCAGGACGTGTCGCCATGACAGAGCCGACACAGACAATAAGTCATCCACCGATGAGCACCTCCGTCATCGGCCTCCTTGGCTTGCATGAGCGAGATGCAAGAGGATACACACACTGCAAAAGGGAGTGACGAAAAAAACCACACACACTCCACACACACTCCACGCAGCTTCACATAAGAACACACACACACACACACACAATCCGTTCTGCCATCGCTGCGGCATTCTCTTTGAATTTTTTCCGTCCTACAACTTTTGTTCAAGCCACGCAGGGATGCGCTAGAAAAATAAATAAATAAATAAACAAATGAGACATCCTAAATGACTCATCGCAGTGCTTCAGGATTTCATTGTGCCACTGCGGTTCTTCAAAATGTCACAATGTTTGGGGCTGCGGCGCATCTCTTTGTCCACATAATCACCTTAAATAGTTAAGAGCTTTAACCTTTAAAATGTTGTCATCCTCAGTCCGCGTGAAACCCTGATTGGGCATTTCGCTGGCGTGGCGCACAAACCCCCGAGCCTCGATGTTTTTTTTTCCTTTCTCTCTCTCTCTCTCTCTCTCTCTCTTTTTTCTTTGAAGTGCGCTGAAGCCACTCTCGACTAGGAGCCCAGAAGATCAAAGACGAGCAATTTTATCAAATGGAGCCCTTGTCGACTGTTTGTACCGTTTTATTCTTCATCAGGAACACCCACTTTGTCGCCGCCATGCCACGGGAGGCCGTGTGCTCTTTTAAAACCCAGCGGTGATCTCCCCGTTATCCAGATGAGAACGGATTTATTCAAACCTCCCATCAACCGGCCCTATAAATAGAAGCTGGTGGAAAATCTTTTGAGGGGAGGGTGGCGTGGCGTGGGGGAGGGAGGGAGGAGAAAAAAATAAGCTGTGCTCTTAAGCTGTTATTAACATGCTGACAGAAAAAAAAAATGTCAAAACGTTGTTCAGGAGCAGAGCTGGGGGGATGCGTCGCGGGTCGGGGGGGTATTTTCCAAGTAACTGTGATTTCTACTTGAGATTCATTAAATATTATCTGATGAGGGAGTTTAAAAAAAAAAAAAAAAGTCACAGCTGAGTCATACTTCCTGCTGCAGCTGCACATGCTGCTGCGCTTGGGCTGCAGGGCCAGTTTTAATCGTGATCTGCATCAGAAGCTCGATGCATTTACAGCTCAGGGGGTTTGGGGGGAGGCCCTGTGTGTGTATGCGTCTGTGTGGGGTAGGAGGTTGGGGGAGGAGAGGGGTCCTCAAAATAGATTTGTCACGCACTCAAACTGGTGGAATTGGAGGCAAAAGTGAAGCTCAGGAGAGCATTAAAAGCACAACGGGTCATTATGCTGGGAACCTATCTGTTTTTTTTTTAAAAGATGAATAAATAAAACGAACCCCCGTATTTGTAGTTTGTTTTTTTTTGCCGCAAAACATGTAACTTAGCAACAGTCCGTGGGAGCAAATGGGAAACAGCTGAGCGGCAGCGATCCGCGTTCACCTGCTCTTCCTGATTAGGAAAGTGCCACCTGTTCGCCGCCGCCGCTGCCGCTGCTGTGCCATTACTTGGAGTGTCGTTCTGGCAAGAGCCGCACAGGGGGAGAGAGATCGCCACCGTGACGTCATCACAGCTCCGCAACCTAAAGGGCAGGACCTCGGTTCTTCCTGGTTCTTTGGCCTGGTTTGGTGTGACAAGCTCCCCTCCCCTGAGACTTAAACGCACCTAATCTCATCCTCTCTTTTTTTTCCTTCCTGTAGTATCTGTTAAAACGCAGGAGGCCGCGAGTCAAGAAAAGCTCCCTCTGTAATTCGGGAAGCTGCACGCTGCAGCAGCCGCCCCCCCCCCCACCACCACCACCACCGCCACCACCCCCAACCGCTACCTGGGGACTCTAATGAGCTTAAGTGTTACGACCCCACAGTAACCGTTCACCGTTAAGCCCGCGTGGTGGCTGCGCACTGCACCGCCTCGTCAGTCGCTAAACCTTCTTTGCCGGAGTAAAAAAAAACAAGACAAAAAAAAAGGTTTTTTATGGTGCAACCTCAATCTGGACGCGCCGTGCCGACTCCGCGGCCGTGGCCGACGATCCCGTGATCCGTTCCGTCTGACAGATGGCAGTAAAAAGTGGACAGCGTGCGGGGGATTGGATTCTGACATGTATACGGCTCCGCAGCGCGATCCGCAGCGTCTGCAGCCGTCTTGACACGGCCCTGATGTGTGTGTGTGTGTGTGTGTGTGTGTGTGTTCGTAGGGTGAGCGGAGGAGGGGGGTGGGGGAAGGGGTTAAAAAACAAACAAACAAATGAAACGGAACCACAAAAAAAAAAAAACAGCCATTTTAAATTCACAGCAACGACGGTGCATTTCAAGTTCCACTCCAGCAAAATGAAAGACCCGCCCACCACCACCCACCCTCCGTCAACCCTCCCCCCACCCCTTTTATTTTTAGCCACGCTGCTTTCGGTCGGTCTTGGCGGCGGCCAACTCCTCCGCCGGCTTTGTTCTGTGACGCGCTGCCGGCCTGCGACTAGCTAGCTGCCTAACGGTGTGCTCTTTGTTTCATGGGCCATCAACACTTCAAACATGCAGATCAGGGCAGAGACAGGGAGTGACAGACGTGCACATTTCCACCGACACGCTATTGCTTATCTCGAAGGCTTTACGGTGGTCCGCTAAAAGGGCGGGTGGAAGGTTGGGGGGGGGAGCAGGCGGAGGGATACTCACCTTCTTTCGGGGGCCGCTTCACCTCCGCGCTCAGGTTGCACGTCTGGCCGGCCTGCAGCTGCGGCGACAGGCAGCCCTCCGTCTGCGCGTTGAGCGGTAAAACCACGTTGTTGAGCACGAGCACACTCTCCGACTCGCCATCGCCCAGGTGCTGCGGGCAAGTGCACTTGGTGTACACGATCCCGCACGTCTCCACCGTCCCCTTCTCCAGCTTCAGGCAGTTCTCCAGCCACGTGCACAGCACCTGGCATCCGAACTGGCTGGGGCTCGCCTTGTTCAGCACCAGGAACTCCACCATGGACTTCTTCTCCTCGTCCTCCTCCTCCTGGTCCGGCCTCTGCGCCGTCAGCCCGTTGTAGTCGTACGGGAAGACGCGGCGCAGCTGCACGAAGTTCTTGTCATAGAGCAGGAACACGTAGACGTTCTTGGCGTCGCACAGGTAGACGATGGACTCGTTGGCCCTGAGCAGCTCGTTGATCTTCTCGTGCGAGTAGTGGTCGAACTGGTAGGCCAGCAGCGAGTACTCGGAGCAGCTCAGGTCCCGCTTGTAGAGCTTCAGGTAGATGCTGTATTTGGTCGGGTCCGGGTTCTCCAGCGTCCACGTGCAGTTCGTGTAGTTTTTGGGAAACATCTCAGTCACCGAGTACGATCCATAAATGACCCCCTTGACCAGAGTGGAACACCAGTAATCTTGGGCGCCAGTTAATCCAAACATAACCAGAAGATAGGTGGAAAATATATAAATCAACAAGTTTCGAACAGCCTTCATCCTATGTCATTTGGCCTGCGGAGGAGAAGACGGAGAGGGTCACACAGGGGGGAGGGGTCTCCGACACAGAGGACACCGCGAGCGGCCTGACTGATGCGCTTCGCACGTTCCCCGCGACGTCCTCCCGCGCGGAAATGGGGGGGAGAGACACACTGACCTCGGCAAACGTGTCTTTTGCATCCCCATCCTGCCTGTGCCATTACTTTATTTTGTGCAAACATTGCCACCTTGTGGTTACTTCAGCCATTATTAATTCAGTTATCTATTTTTTTTTTTTTTTTTTTTGTCGGTGGGGGTTGGAGGGGTGCTGCAAAGTGAACCGTCGAGACGTCTCGTGTTTTGAGGTCGTCTTTGGCATGCAGAGATCCCCCCCCCCCACCCCCCAGGCCGTTAGAATGTATGAATCTTTGACTTTACGGGGTGCGGACGGTGGGGAGCTGCAGTGCCGAGCGAGTGCGCGCCGGTTCGCACGCACTGTTGGGGACGCGAGCGAGCTTCTCGGGATTTTTTTTTAAATGTATTTATTTATTTATTTATTTATTTTTACGCAGTGTGTTCGGGATCTTTCGCAGACCGGTTGGCTGTTTACCCCCCTTCTTCTTTTTTTGATAAGTGAGCCAGTTAGTCTGTCTCTTTGCGGTGGGGAGGGGGGGTGCAATCATGGCTGCTGTCGTCCCCCCCCCCCCCCCGCGCGCACGGACGGACGGAGGCGACCTGCTATGTCTCGGGAAAATTTAGGACTTGACATATTTGACAATGCAATTTCATAAAGAGGCGGCGTGCGTGCGCGCGTTGCCCGAGCGCGCCACCACGGCGAGGGGACGGAAGCGGGGAAGGGGTGGATGGAGGGGAGGGGAGGGGAGGGGAGGGAGGGGGGGGCGGGATGGAGAGAATGCAATGCGATGTCCTGATTGCTTTAATCCTACAGGCAATGCAGCTGTGAGCAGTGTCACAGCGTGTGCGTGCCTCCAACTGTGTGCGCGCGCGCCTGACTTTGTGTGTGTGTGTGTGTGTGTGTGTGTGTGTGTGTGTGTGTGTGTGTGCGTGTGTGCGTGTGTGTGTGTGTAGGCGTTGAAAACCCCCAAGTAGGCTAAATTACACACACTGGTGCGGGTGATGTATAAATTTGCATGTCTATAAAGCTGTGGCTTTTTAGTTGTTGTTGTTGGCTTCGGGAAATAAAGGAATAAGGGGGGGGGGGGGGGGGGGGAGAAGAAGGAACGCGCACCGCTTCGCCACACCGGGATGAATTGCGCGTTACGCAGAGGCTGAGCGGAGGCAGCTCTTTCAGACGCGATAAATCCATGCGAGTGCGCCAAGATCCACGGTCAAGGCTACGCTACACGCAAAGCACACGCACAGACACACACACAACAACAACAACAACTACAACAACAACAACAACTACTACAACAACAACAACAAAAATCCGTATTCCACAGGCGAGCGTGTTTTATTATTGTTGTTCTAGCGAGGGCTGATCCTGTCCGGAGAGGGACGTGCGGGATGCGGAGACACACGGGCTGCGTCTCCTCTCTCCCCCATGATGCGGCGTCAGTTTCGACGCACGCACACGGCGCTTTCAAAGTGCACCCTGCCTCCCTCGGAGGGAGAAGATCGAAAAGCACCGATACCGGGGAGGACGGCGAGCCCGTCGTTCCGGCGAGGACGGGACTCGCAATTAAACGGAGAGGAGGCGAAACTTTAACTGATGGATGACACATGAAAATCAGCCCCGTCTGCCGCCTCCTCCTCCTCCTCCTCCTGCCTCCTGCCTCCCTTCCTTCACCGCCGCCGCCGCCGCCACCGTCGTGCAAAAATGAATAATAACGGAAGGAAAAGAAAGAATCACATCTTACCTTACACTGCGGAGGCTATGGCTATTTTCCCAACATACTTGGCCGCATCCTCTCTTTTCCTTTCTCTTGTCTCGCTTTTCACGAGGAGATTGTGCAGCCCGGCGGTGAATCGATAATCCCCATGCCCCGACGATCCAAGTCCGGCGCAACAAGACGGAGGATTCAGTGGGTGAAAATAAAAATACGCGTTCCACTCCGGTCCGCCCGCTCACATCCCCCCTCGTCTTCTTTCCTCTTCTTCTGGGTTTTTCCCATCCAAAAAAAGGGGGAGAGAAAAAACAGCACAATTTTTTTTCTTCGGAAGGGGTTTGAGGAGGGGGGGACGAGAGGAACGGGGAGAAAAACGGGAGCGCGACGGCACACACGCGCGCACACACACGCACACACAGCCAAAAGCGCCGAGGAAGAGAGAAAGAGACGGAGGGGTGGAGGTGGTGGTGCTGGCGGTGGGTGATGGAGGGGTGGAGGGAGGCTGGGGGGAGGAGGGGGAGGAGGAGGAGGAGGAGGACAGGGTGGTGGTGGTGGTGGTGGAGGGGGGATAAAGGAATTCTTGGAGTGATGAAAAGAAAAGGGAGAGCGATTCTTGCGGTGTTACCATCAATGGATTCGCCGGGACTCCGCGTCTTTATTCCCACGGAAGTGTTTTTGCTCCGGCAAGTCGCAGCCCAGGCAGGCAGTCAGTCAGTCAGTCAACCAGCAGCCCTCCGTCCCTTTTGGAGGCGGCGGGGGGGGGGTGAGGGGGGGAGGATGGAGGTAAGTAAGGGAGAGGAAAGGAGGAAACAAGATCCGTAGCGGGTGGATTGAGAATAGTAAAAAATACAAAGAAACAAACAAAAAAAATACGGAGAGGGGGAGAAAAAAAAAATGTTTTCGTGAGTTCCGACGCGGGGAAGAGAGGAGGAGACGCGCTGCCGCTCGGTGCCTCGCGCAGAGGAAAAAGAAGAAGCAGAAGAAGAAGAAGGGGAGGAAGAGGAAGAGCTCCGGGAGCGGGGCTGCAATATCACGTCACACACTCGAGCCGCCGAGATAGAGCACGTACGTATACGCGCTCCTTAATGCCGCTGCGTCTGGAAGCGCCAATACTTTCCCTCCCTCCCCCTGCCCCCCACCCCCTCATCATCATCATCATCATCATCATCATCAGAAGCCCCCTCCTCATCATCCCTTCTTTCTCTCCCCTCCCCCCCTTTTTTATTTTTTTTTTTAAATCCTCAAGTGTGCCACCTTCCTTCTCCGCTCCAGTCATAGAGGGGGGTGCCAGCGCTCTCCGCCACATACGCACACCTCTGAGCGGACGCACACGCAGGATGGACTTGTACACTTTTCTACATGTGGGAATCTGGATGACCGTATTTTTTTTCCTTTGGCATGCCGTCGACCTGGAAACCTGGAATGTTTGATCCCCTCCGTCTACCTGGTTCCCTCCTCCTCCTCCTCCTCCTCTTCCTCCTGGCCTGGTAGTGATGGGCAGGTGGGGGTGGGGGGGTGGGGGGGCACTAAGGCTAAACGAGCAACTGGCCCCATCCTTGGAAAGTTCCACCCTCCCGCAGTCTTGAACCATCGCACCTCCGATGTGTCAAGTGGCGCTGTTTTATTCCCCCCCCCCGGGTTACTCGCTCCACTTCCCGTCGTTCCCTTTTGTGCGTCCGCGTGTCAAGGATGCGCCGCTTTTATTGGAGGGAAGAATAAAACGCACATCTCGGCAAAGTGTGTGTGCGTGCGTGCGTGTGTGTGCGTGTGTGTGCGCCGACCCGGCCTTCCACTCGTACTTCCCTCCGCCGCCGCCGCCGCCGACCCTTGACCCGACATTTAGAGGAGCCGTTAAGTCAAACAATCAACAGTCAATTAAATCTCCTCTAACCTGGCGGCTCCCGCTGGACGATGCGGCGTCGATAGACCCGCCACGGCCCTCCCGGCTGAAGACGTTCGCCGAGCGGACCTGTGATGGATGGATGAATAGATGGACGGACGAAAGGATGCGGAGGGGTTGAGCCCCCACCACCCCCACCCCGCCTGCTTTTCAAGACGGACCCCGCCGATGCGTCACTGCGGGCTTCCGCCTTTTTGAGCGGAGCCGCTGTCGCGCTGACGTTTTGTTTGGCGTCCCGAGGATAATTAGAGTCTGTCATCAGACGTTCTGATGCAGATGGCCGCTCCCCCAGCGATGCGACGTGTCTCTATGTGTCCCCCCGCGCGCCGCCCCCCCCCCCCCCTCCCCTTCTGACTGCATCGCCTTTTTTTTGTGTGTGTGCTATTCGAAGTGTCGGGTCAGCTGCTCTAATCATTCTGCTGTGCACACTTAACTCTCATTAGCCCGGCAGTCTCTTTCAGGGCCTCGACTGAACGCGTTCCACGTGAGCAGATGCCGCCGCGACGGCGAGAGACCGTTTGTTTATTTATTTCGAGGAAGTTTCGCAGTGAAGTGTTGGTCGCGCAACCCAGCAAAGTCCCCGGGAAGTAGCGAGAATTTTTTGGGGGATTTTTAATTTTTTTGGGAAATCACTCACACGTGTCCCCTGGATTTGCAGTTGAACGGCTTTATCAGCCACGTGCTATCAAATATCTGCTGCCAAACTTCGGTGAAACATTGGGGGGAAGGCTGGGGATGGAGGGGGCAAAGGGGCAAAGGTCACAGCAAAGACTTTGCCGTTGAGGGGGCTTTTTGGCTAGGGACGCTCCAAGGTGGTAGGAATTCAAGCAAAATGCCTTATTGAGCGCTGAAAAAGGGCAATGAGCGTATCCGCACTGGCTCGTTGGGAGGCCGTGTGAAAAAGCTTTAGCGACGCTCCCGCCGCCGACATCCGCCGTCACGGAGGTGTGTCTGCGGCCCAAATGGCTCCCTGCACAGCCGCCCATTTTTTGGCTAAGTAGAGGAGATGAATTTCACGGCGGAATGCAATTTCTCATCGTTGAGTACGAAGTAGCGTCCACCGTGTGATATTTATCCAGTTTGAGCATCCAGAAAATGTGAAGAAAATAACATAAAACATGTACAAGAACCACCTCTTTCTACAATGGAATAAAAAATTAAAAACCTTGAAAGACTTTGGAAGCGATCTATATCTTTACTGAGTGTTCTATTGGAAGCCGTTTTGAATCGGCCCCCTGCGAAGCGAAAGGACGAGCGGCGGATCGATACGTAGCGCGCGGCAATCTCCTAAAAAAAAAAAAAACAGCTGTGATATTTATCGCGTGTTACATTATTCCGCCAACTTGAGAATCTGCCGGAGCACGTGGACTTTGAATTATTCATGACCCCCGCATAAAAGATAGCCCTATTATCACCTGTTCCGTCTGTGTGACCGGGCATGCACCGCTAGTGTGTGAGCGTGTGTGCACGCGCGCGCGCGCGAGCGCTCGCTCAGTCTGTTTTGATATAATGGCTGTTTAAGCGTCCACCGCGCATTCTCACGTGACCGCCTCCAGTCTATTGATCATCTGATAAACAACAGTTTTTCAGCGTTAGCCGGCCCTTGTGTTGTGCGGTTGTGGGGCCTCGCGCAGATGGACCCGCCTCTCGCCGCGGCAGTAAAACACGCGCTCAGACTTTGAGCTTAACTCAGTTACCGCCAGGTAGCCCATATGTTACATTTGTCTGAGCGCGGCGATAATGGGCTCCATCCTGCGCTAATCTCTGCCGGGTGATTTATTGGCGAGTGGCAGGGAGGGAGTCGTCCGGGAGGGTACTTCTTCTTTTCTTCAAAAGGTGAATTATTCTGTAGAGTCGCTTCGTAATTTGTCACGAGCCAAGTGATATATTTTTCCTTCACGGTCTAATATTATTCTTCTCTGGACGCAACTCGTGTTTACAGACGCCCACAAACAAGGTCAAAATCGGTTTTAACCCCCGTGCGGTCACGCGTGCCAGTGGCATGATTTAATCTGCGATGAAATTTCCAGTTCGGAACCTGAGTTTTTCGAGGAGCAGCGAGGATCTCTGGCTGCCAAGGCAACTCTCTCAATGAGATTATGACGTCCACGGGGAATTGTGATCAGTCTGCTTCCTCCTCTTCACTCTGAGCGCTAGATGGCAACCTGCTGTGATATTTAGAAAAATCCTTTTGACATATGGGCAAATAAATCAAACAGATTTTAATTTGGAAAGCATCTTGAATTTTATAATTCGTTCTTAAGAGGTGGACGTCGCCTCTTATCACGAGAGGAATTTGAGGAGAAGGATTTTAATCACTGCGTTAATTTCCTGCAAGCGTCTCAGTGAGGCTGACATTTTTCCCCTGAATGTTTTATCTGGCTTCTCGTGAGATCTCACCCACACACACAAAACCAGTGTTTTAGGAGCCAAAATTAGTTCATTTTTGAAAGCAGGTACCCAGTTTAATCAAACCTGCACCTTTGCATTTTAATGTCTACAATGTGCACGCCGCCTCTCTTTTAATCTGCATGCACTAACCACAGTGGCCATCCGTCTTTCAAAGTGTCAGCCAACCCTTTCTTTAGGTTTGCCTCTACCCTCTTCTTCCTCTTTTTTTCCTTCATGTCTTTATTCACATCAAAAGACTTTGAAGTAAGCGACACTACAGCGCCACTCACTGGCCTGGCATAGTTTGGTGTGCCTATACACAAATTTCTCTTGGCCAGTGTCTCATCAAATCACTGTGGTAATCCCTTGACTGCCATGAGATTATTCCTGGGGTCAGACTCTGTGTTTTGCTCCTACAGTGGTTATTGGGTGCAGTGTTTAGCTTCGACTCGACGGGAAAGCCGAAACATGACCTCTGATGCCTGTTTGTTTTATTCCGTGAGCGCGTGCACCTCCTCTGAAGTTCACCGTCACTGGGGCAGATGGTTCTGAGTCTTGCTAAATATTTTAGTCAGCATTTCCGCCGTCGTGTTCCAGGCCTAGTATGTCTGTATATAAAAAAAATATCCCCAAGATCTCATACAGTTTAAGGAACATATGGAGGCAGTATCCTACCTAGGGCGCGTAATCCCTTTCACACACACAGTGCACCGCGAGAGCGTCACGGACTTGCACTCCCGCCGCTCGGGCTCCTTGCACACTTGAACAAACTGTTTACATTATGGATTTCCGCTTATAAAGTTCCGCGTCGGCCATGTGTGTTGGATGTCACCATCAGCGCTCGCCGGCGTGCGTCTCACGGTTCGATGCGATCATTACACTAATGATGCGCCTTCTCTATTAACAAATTAAAGTGTGGCCACTCGATCCCCCCCCCCCCTGATCCCCCCCCCACCCCCGCCATCCTCCCGCATCCCTTCAAGGGCTGTTTTCTCATTTTTCTTCATATTTAATTAAAAGCATTGCGAGCGGAGTGGGGAGCGCCGTGGCAGGAACGCGGGTTAAGTGCCGCGGGGGCCAACGCTCGCACTTTGTCTTGTACGGCTATCATAAACACTTCAGGACAGCGCAAAAGGGAAATGTATGTTAACTGTGTGAGATAATCAATGTCTGTCAAAAAGATGCATCGCCGAGGCTCTCGGAGGATCCGCGGCGCGCTGCAGTCGATGCATCAGCGCGGCCGGCCGCGCGCCTCGCGATTCGTGAGCACGCGTGTCAGTCAATACGACGCATTATTAACGGCATTTATTATCGTTCGCGCCGCAATTTGATTTGGAGTGGACTTGCGAGGCGGAGCTCACTCGCCAACTCACTTGATTGTCTTGAAGGGTGGCGGCGCAGCGGCAGAGTGGCACGACGCACGTATGCAATATCGCCGTATCGAGCGAGGAATTCCCGCCTTTTGAAACCCAGGGGAGGATTCAGGATCCGGGAGAGGACGGCGAGCATCTGAAATGTGTCACGGGCAGGAGCCGATCTCCCGAACACACGCAACAGGGTAAATCACTCACTTGTCATTTATCAATAAATCAACATTTCCCAGCGCCGCTCCATCAAAATTTGAATGTATATGAAACATTTAATGGGCCCCAAAACATAAAACTTTAATGCCTTCTCATTATTTTATGAGCAAAACTATGCCTAATGTTTCCACCGTCGCCGCAACCACCTCATTTGCGGGGACATTCTCTTTCAACTTTCAAGCCCCGGTTTTAAACTTAGAATAACCTTGTTTGATTAATGAGGTGAAATGTAAAGGGCTCTGACTTCCTGCACTCTGATACCGACACATTATAGGCCAAGGTCTGCCTCACACGGCGGCCGCAGGGTGAACCTAATGTCATTGGCTTCCGATCTGACAGTGGCTTTGTGGTTATCGCTGAAGTCATGAGGTTTGTTAACAGCGTAAACACGGGAGGGATAAAATATTATCTTGCATCTTTTGACGTGCTGCAGCACTTAGTGTGGTTAGAATGTAAACTGTGCCCTGGCGCTGCAGAAGATTCAGGAAATGGAAAATGGGCGGAAGAGCTATTAAGAGGGTCAAAAGGGCTGCGGTTCATCTTCCTTTGAGTTTTTCATTGGAATAGCTGGAGAGTTCAGTCTAAATATAAACATCTGATTAATGGCTGACAGTTGCAAACATTGTGTTCATCAGTGACACACAGTGAGTCTGAAAGCTCCGGCGACGCCTTTAATTAATCATTAATCATGTCGGCGCGTACAGTCGAGTAAACACACTGTCTGATAATGGTTGATTGTGTGAAGACTCCCAAAGCTTGGGTTCTTTCAATCACAGTGAAAGGCACATCGTCTTGCTCCACCAGCTTGTTTATTTTATTTTATTTATTTATTTATTGTGCTTTTTGCATATAGCCACAAAAAAAGCGCAGGATGCTCGGACGGAAATAATCGCAAAGCGCTGCACCCCTAGAAAGCAGACGTGGGCGCCAGCCAGCGGTAAATTCCCAATCTGGGAATTCAGTGTACAGGTGCAAACCAAGAAGGGCGCCGTCGACGTATTAGGTTGCCGCTCTGAAAATTGCAATTTTGTGCAGGATTTATATGCAGCGCCGAGCTCAGGCCCGAGGTGGGCCGGGGTGAAAGGAATTAGGGCACCCAGAAGTCAGTAATGGCATCATTGGCTGTAATTTTTCTGTTTGCACACTGGCGCGGGCAGCGGGTGTCTGTCGATAGAAAGATAAACCGCCAAATTCATGCCGCGGAAAATTAGCCGCTCATCATTCGTGACACGTCGCAATTCAGACGAAACAAAAAAACAACAACACATAAATGCACAATCGACAAGATAACTAATTCTCTCCATCAATATCTCTTATTACTTTCCCTCCCAGACTGGTTGGATGTTAAACACACAGCAGTCTGCCCGCACGTGCACGAATTAGCTTTGCAGATTTCTTCCTCTTTCCAGATAGTGCTGACGCCGGCCAACCCGGCCAAATCTCCAAGCCACAGACTTACTTGTTTACCATATGGTGCACCATTAATATTAATAAATTTGCTTTCATTTTTAATAGAAACCCAAAAAATTGAGCGTATTTCACTGAATGTTTTTATTTATTTATTTATTTATTGTTGTTGTTGGGGTATGTCCAGATCAACGGCGAGGACGTTGTACAGGGAAGGATTTTCAATTTCTTGAATATTAGGACAAGATATCAGTGGGGCTGCACCGCCTTTCTCGTTGAGGATGTGGAAAAGGAAAAAAAAAAGGAGCTGGTGTAATGCAGTGTGACCTAAACTATGCCACTCTGGCATATATCTCTGCTTTACATTCCGCTCACACTCCTATTTGCCTTTTCCACGCTTGGGTTTAGTGTTGAATTTTAAAAGGAGGTATTTTTTTTTCCCCGGCACTCTTCCCCAGCAGATCTTCTCCTCTTTCCCCCCCCCCCTCCTCCCTGAGACAATGCCGCACCGCATGAATCTGCAGGGTCTTTATCCATTTCCTTTGAATGCAGTTCCAAATACCAAGCCCAGGACTCCAGCTCTAACCCCCTCCTTGGCTCTGTAAATATTCCATGAGTTACAGCCCCCACCCTGCGGATAAACAAGCATCCCAGACCCGGTAAAAGTCATCTTTAAACCCACAGATTTAAACCTTAACCATTCTTTTCTTGACTTAACTCACTAATTTGCACGAACCCTGCTCCCTCCGGTCACCGCGTGTTTCGATTGAGCCACCCACGCTGCCTCGTTAGAGGTGCAACATTCCCAGCAAGAAAATTCAAGAAGAAATCATTACAATTCTTAACAATTTTTTTCTCCCCTGCCCCATTTTAAATGGAAACAGAAGCCGGATCACTAATTGCGTCTTGGTGGGACTTGCGCAGTACAAAAGGACAGAGAAAATTAGCCCCGCCGCAGCCTTGTTAATCAAGAACAATACAGGTCACCTTGGCAATCATTAAATCTGAACACACCTCGGTAACTGATTACAAATCACCACATTCACGTTTCCCTCTCGTTAAAAACGCTCCTCCGCGAGGACGTTCAGCCTTCCAAACCTTTTGGCGTCATGGCGTCCAGTTGTCCGCTTGTATCACCAATCAATCTGTGTCGCTCCGAGCTAATAATTGGCCTTGATACCGGCTGCGCTGCCGCGTAACCGGAACGCGCCGTGTGATCTCGGGACGACTGCAGTGGATCGGCTGCGAATTCATGGATGGCCTTAAATGTGTTTGTGCAGCCTTTTCATCACATTCACGCCAGCGAAACGGTACTTTTGTGTGGGAATCACATTCCGGCGAGTCTTTTTTTTTTTACAACAGTAGTATTAATAAAACTGACAACCGGCTACTAAAGCAAGCCGGGTGATATTTATTTAACATTGGACGGTTATTTTTATGTAGCGTAGGAAGTCTAAATCGTTCAGAGCCGATCGCTTCTTTGTGGCGTGCTAAGTGAAGCCTACCTCTTCCTGTGAAAAGCCTCACAGCCTCTGTAGCTACGTGGACGTCTCGGAGATACTGTTAATTGAAATGTCTGTAGTAAAATAATTAGTCTCCCTGCCAGACAATGGGAAGTGAAATTCTTTCATAATCAGTCCAACGAGGTGATAAGAAACTTTCTGAGTATCTACCAATTTGCCTGCCGCCAGCACGTCCACAAGTCTTATTTTCACTGGCAGATACGCTTTTGTTATTAACGGCACAAGGCTCTCTACCTGGATGAAAGCCTGTCGGAGGCTGGATGTGCGGCGGAGGATCAAAATACGTACTTGTGTTTCTTAAATGTAGGTCAGCGTTCAAAAATGAATACACTACAAGTGTTCTAAAGAAGTCCCGGGCTGGATACGATCTCCGTCATACACCGTCAGCTCACTTGTCGTCTGACAAGTCAACAATGGCGGAAGGGATTCTCAGATTTGGGTTTGATTTATAAAAACAGAACTTGTTTTTGAAATTATAGCTGATTAGGGAAGATTCGATGTGCTGTATATAGCTAGTCAAATATAAAATTGAGTTTGTTGAATTCGTAGTGTTTTTTTTTTGCCGGAAGTTGTGCTGCCCTACTGTGTTTGTGAGTGTGAAATTAGACCTGACTCCTCCCCCAAGTTGTGCAAAAACTGTTACGCTGCACATGAAGTCAAAAGACCTTTTCACTTCACTTGCGTGCATGTTCCTAAACAGCAGCAGAAACTTGCAGGGTCTGTACAGCCAGCGTATCAGGGTGGAAGTAACTTTGCAATGCCACCATGGAGAAGTTTCATGTGAAATGGACAACAGACGGCCACTGAAACACTCCAGCGCCTGTGTGCAGCCAACGTGGGGTGCAGATGCGACATATCGAGCATGCTCTTTCTGAGCGATCTTTAAAAAAACAACAGCAACACGACGAATAGGCGGCAGCGGCTTACATGCGCAATCAAGCTGTGAATCGCAATCGATCGCACAGCTGAATCGTACGGAGACTGCTGCGCCCAAACCATACATCCGTGTGCTGCTCACAGGAAAAGCCTCGGCACCTATATTTGGGGGGATTTGTGTGTGGAACCCTAGCAGTTACTGTAGCTCCCTGTTTGTGTGCACCGCCAACCCAGAGTTCAAATGGATTTCTTTTGGAACGCGTTTGAATAGCACCCCTGGCACAGCGACGCCACCCCTCCTCTCCCCCCGTTTGCCTGCTTGTCTGATTACAGGGCTACATGACTTTGGTCGCCTGCCCGACACCTTACTCTCTAGTGAGCTTGCAAGTCTCTGTGTGTTCCAGATGACAGAGGCTCAAAGATGCCAAAAAAAGATGTTGTCATGGCAGGGGGAAAAAAATAAAAGGCTGAAGCTAAACAAGAGGCCGGTTTTCTCCCTGTTCTGATGACAAGGTGCTGGGCAGGCAACCAAAGTTATGTCGTCCTATAGCAGGCCAACAGGGAGCACTGTGTCAACTGCAGTGGTGCCATACTTCCTGTTACAAGTCCATAAATCAGGAAAAATGATTGGGAAAGTGTTCTTAATGGTACAAAATCTACATAGTGTTCATTTAAAGATCAGAAAGCTTGAGAAAGCTGGTCGTCTTTTACTTTACTTTAAAACATTCTGTTGAACATAAACACTTTAAAGTGTGTTGTCAGTGTAAATCAGTGCATCTCAGAAATGTCTTTGCCATTTGAAGGAAGGATAAACTGCACGGTGTCACTTTAAGGCGCGTGCATGTGTCACAGCAGAAGTCAAGGGGCCCCACGTTGCTGTTGTTGCTGATGTTGGCCAATGTAATTAGCTGTCAGCGGGGCGGGGGCTTCCAGCTTGCCGACCTCCACAACAAGCTGCTGCGCTTCTTCATTTGCACTGCGGTAAAACCTTGCCGTTCTAGGCGCGCTAGCCACCGGGTCGCAACGGTCGGACGCTCCGTCGAGACTCGACTTTCCCGGTCATTTGAGAAAGAAAAAAACGGCGGCCACGCTTAATTTCCACGCATCAAGTAGTGCATAAACAATGGCCTCGTGACTGCCCTTTAATTTTAATGCCACGAAATAAAAAGTATACTGGCCACATAAAACCATCTTGAGTGAGACGCGGGCACCGGCCTCGTCACCGAAGGTCTCAGGTCGGCCGATGCTCACCGAGTCACTGACTCACCTGCCCGCACACCTCGTTGCCCCGCGGGTTCAAGACTCGTAAAGACTTTAATGAGCGCATTAAAAAGGGTGCGCTGATTTTTATTATTTATTTCCTTCAAAATCAAAACAAAGAGGGGAAAACCGCCGAGGCGCAGCCCACCTGCGCCTCGCTGTCGGCTCTCGAGCGACGCAGGAAATGAAAAGACTGTTGCGCACAGACGGATCAATAGCCGCGCGAGAGTGTGCGCCTACCTTCGAGGAAGCGTGTGTGGCAAGGTCATCAACAATGCAGCAACTGTCCTCGGCCTCGAACAAGTGCGACATCCAGCCGCTATCAGTGAAAATGATGGATCTTTGCGAATACTGATGAGCTAATCAGGTTCTCGGCCAATGATTCAAAGAGGTTATAGTGACTCAGCAGCTTTTCCGAACGGCCTAAAGATCCGTGTTTGTCACCCGACTCGGCCCAGTGTCTTTGTTTTGAGAGCGTCTTAAACTCGTTTTAATCTTTTCTCTGAGGGATTTTCTGGCGAGTGCAGAGCTTACTGGTGATTTCTGCACTCGGGGCTTCTTGACTTTTAAGATGCTATCCAGTGGATGAACTGAATGTGGATTACTTAAGCGACGCATCTGTCCACGGCTGCTTTTTTGGGGGGGGAAATGTCAAAAATAAAAGTCCAAATGTAATTTTGTAGGTTCAGTCGTAAAGATGCGTGAAATATGTGACAGCGACAACGCGAGAGTTGTCTCAGGCCAGAGTAAGACTGCTCAGAGCTGATTTATTGTGAGGCTTCACATCGGAGAGAGAACAAAGCATAAATTTGCAGCACTTCCTGCCTCGGGTACGTTGCTGCATTAGGGTTAGATTAATGTGCTGAGGAGCTTCGTTTTGTTAGCGATGACTGGCTGGTCTTTTTAGTTTCAGGCACGGCTGCAAATGAGCAAAGTTGAAAATGAATACATCGAAAATGCATATAGAAGCGGGGGCATAAAAGTTGTCTCATGATTTTATACAGTCGCAGTATATTGGTATTTTTCTCTGCCTCTCAAAATGTTGAACTATCCCTTTAAGAGTGATTCTTAATGCAACATATCGCACATGCATGCAGTGTCCAAAAGCCCCTCCCGCCCCCACCGCTGTAGGTGCCGCTGTAATGTCTGTCAGCGCCGAGCATCTTTAGGAAGACTTGTTTACCCAACGGTTTGCATTCAGCCCCACAACACAACACCGTAATAGAATCTATACAGGAAGTGGGGGAAAAAAAAAAATCCAGTTATTGTATTGTCAGTGGCTGTGTTATGAAAGACCAGATGTATTTAGTGCAGACTTTTCCTGTGCAATGAGAAAAGAGAAGAAAAAAACCCTTCAATCAATACTGAGTGTTCCACTTACATTTTGATTTGGCTGCGTGCTTTGATTTATTAATCTGTGTAAAACCTATTTATTTATATATCTTTTTTATTTTGCTTTTCCACCCAAACTGTGACCTTGACTGTGAACGCGCGCCGCCGTTCGAAACTCCGTCTCGGCCCGGGCCTGAGTAATAAAGATTAATGTCGAGAGATGACGCGGCGAGCGAAGGGGGCGCACGAGAGCGTTCAGAGGGAGCAGGCTGAGCGCTCGCGCACGGCCGATAATTGATCTGACGCTTTCACGTCGAGCAGCAAGACAGCCATTAAACAATGCCCGGCGACGAGATGAGACAAATTAGCGAGGATTCAGACTCGGCGTTTCCCCTCGTCGCGCTAATTGCGACTACAACCGTGTGCCGCGCGCTTTTAATAAAGTCGCACATTAACCGAGTCGCAGGGCGTCGCTTGTTTTCCCGAGCGCTGCCTGCTGTTGCGCGCGCGCCTTCATTTCCGCACCGCTGGGAAAACGACAATATCGTCTGCAAGCATTTTTTTTTTTTTTTTTTTTTCCCTGCGTCACCGTCATCACCCCCCATCCCACCACCACCCCCACCCGGCGTTACACAATTGGTCCTTTTGGAGGCAACCTTTGCAGAGGAGCAATTGGCCGGATCAACCTGTCCGCTGTAATGAGGCGGCCTGAGAAGTGCCTGCGCCGCTGGTTTCCTGCAGCCTGCCTGTCCCCTGTGATATCCATCTCCCGGGATCTGGTCCGGCTTGTCAATCCAGGGGCTGGAGGAGGAGTGGGGGGGCACGCACTGCCTCTGCTGATCACATCTGCCCAGAGAGAGAGAGAGAGCTGCTGCTACTGCTTTCAACAGGGCGCTCATGGTAAACTGTGCCGCTGTCATCGCGACCAGACAGCCCGTTTAAATCACATCGCGCAACAACTTCCCGGGGAATTTCCTCCTGCCACAGCGTTCCCACTTTTTTTTTTTGTGCAGCGGCTTATCAGAGTGGGCAGGCATGTTATTTTTCCAACAGATTTGCCACTCGGGGCGTAATTAGATTCCGTAATGACGGAAGCATCAGAATTACACTCCATACTGAGTCGACTGCGGCTGTTATATTATCATCATTCTCGCGCCTCCATAAATCACCGCTGCAATATCTGCCGTGACTATATTGACTAAGACCTGTCAGTCTGTCCGTCGCCGGCCGATGAGTAACGCAGGCGACGGCCGAGTAGCCGCTTGCCAAGAAGCGAAATGTAAGATTAACTTCCATTTAAAATATATTTGAAAAAAAAAAAAACCTCAACGCGCAGTTCATACCGTCCATATAAACTTCGTCTGGGAACGTTTTTCTCTGCTGGCGCCAGCCAACGCTTCACTTTGTCACCGAAGCCAAACTGTCCACGTCGGGCCCATTAACACAGACTAATAGTGGGCGTCCGAGGTGATGCTCAGGGGAGGCGGGGAGAGAGTTTCCCCCAGCGGAGGATCGCCATGAAATTACGCTCATTAGCGCCGAGAATCTGCGGGAGGGAATATTCCCAGGAGTCGCCGGAGTCGCCTGGCGGTTGATGGAGCAGCTCCCGCCTCGACATATCATTGATTGACCTTTTTTTTTTCTTTCTTTCTTCTCAACATTCATGAGCATGTATTCATGTTTTTTTTTTTAAGAATAATAATCAGGGCCTTCATTATGACCAAATGATGATGCGTCAGCCGCCGACCTTTCATCAATACAGACACATCCGCCGTAAATAACCCGAGCTGGAATTGCGAAGCGCTGCTGCGTTCTGGAATTCCACGGACGCGACGGTTCTGAGGCATCCAGCCGCCTTGTGAGGTTTGCAGACGACAACTTGCGCAGAGAAGGAAGAAAGGAGGGGAAAAAAACGACAAAAAAACAACTTCCAGGGCACCTCCTGGCACCATCTGTGGGATGTACAGATGCGCGGTGAAGAAAAGCCCCGCCGTCACCTCCCAGTGAGTACGCTGGGAAGCATTTAATAGGCTAATCTCCGGCGTGCATCTCTCAGGGATTTAGCGGCGAATCGCCACTTAGAAGTTCTCGTCTTTCCCTCGTGGGGCCCCGGCGCAGGTGCGCTGATACGGCATTGGCGCCGTCTGAGGTGCCTCCACTCCCCGAGCGGAGATGAATTAGCATCACACCCTCCTTTGCCGCCAAACCCCTGCCCACCCTCTTTAATGACAAGCCTCCGCCGCCGTTTTATCGGGCCTCCAATCATGTGCAGACAAACTCGTCCTGGGCTCGGCTCCAGCCGGGGCCCCAGCGTGAGGACGACCCGTCAGCCCTGCCGAGCCGCCACGCCGGCCAATCTGCTCGGATGATGAACGATAAAGTGAGAGGCCTCGGAACTGCCAGCCTGTCGGCCCAGTCGGCCCTGTTGGTGGAGATTTCAGACCTGGGGAGGGTGATGGGTTTGGACCCGGTGCCACCGATTAATGTTCATCTTGGACCCAGAGAACCAGGACGTGCCACCATAGGTGGCAAAAGTATTCACGTTCTGTACTTAAGTAAAAGTATGGATACTTGGTTAAAACAAATACTAATAAACAAATTTACTCAAATAAAAGTAAGAAAGTAAAAAATTCTTTTTTGACACTTTTAATAACAATAACACAGTAATTTTTCTCTGTCCTGAAAACAACGGTGAGCAGTGACCCCAAAGCTGGGTTGCTGTAATCTCTAATAGTAATAGTAATAGTAGTAGCAGTAGTAATGGTAATAGCTCCTCTTCAAACAACAACTATAATAATAATAATAATAATAATAATAATAATAATAATAATAATAATAATAATAAAGAAGTCTTTCGAAGACTTTTAACACAAAAGTATCAAGCACGTTTTTCCAATTTAAGAAGTAGAAAGCACAGATATTTGTCTACAAATGTTGAGAGCAAAAGTAAAAAAGTCACCCGAAAAAATAAATACTCAAGTAAAGTACAGACACCTGAAAATGCTCCCCAAGCACAGAAGCATAGTATTTGCACTTTGTCGCTTCCCGCCTCTGCAGGCACTGGGCGCGAGGCAGCAGCCAGTGGTGCTGCGTGGGGTCAGTCGGCTCAGTCCAGTCCGCTGTGCCGTCACGGCTCCGGGGAGGAAATAAAGAGATTTAACCGGCACAACAAAAACCCATTCCGAGCACATTTCTGCGTGGCGTTTCCTGTGATCAAACACATCTCAGTGAAAGGGACAATTAGAGCATGAGGCCCCCCCCCCAGCTAACTCTTCCCCCGACCCCCACATCTCAGTCGCTTTCTGTCAGGCGTCCCCCTCCCTCCCTCCTCCACCTCCCTCTTCCCGCTGCTGTGCCGCCGTCACCACAGCCCTGTGCAAATAGCTGCCATCTGGAAATCTCTTTAACAGCAGAGGGTGCCAAAGCTTTGCAGTTTTTTTTTCCCTCCTCCGCCGCATCACCACCACCACCCTCCCCCCCACCTCGTCACACTGTATCTCATGCCCATAAAGCCCCCAATTTGGGAGAAAGATTACGGTTCTGTTTCACAGTTTATTCGAATACAATTTGCTCACTCGAAGCAACTTAATCGGGGGGAACTTAATGCTGCCGGGGGTGAAGGGGCTCTCTCTCTCTCTCTCTCTCTCACTCTCTCTCTCTCTCTCTCTCCCACTCTCTCTACCGGGGGACTCCTCTCTCCGCATGGCTGTGAAATGAGCAGCATTGCATAATCCCGGTCAGTATTCTGTCTTTGGTTTCACCCCCCTGAGTGCTTTTTAAAAAGCTGACCAGTTCGCTCATTTAGCTCCCTCAGTCCATTTCAGCCGCACCTGTAATGTAGCAGCAATCGCACACACTGTGTGCATGTGTGCGTGCTTGCATGTGTTGCTGATAATCCTAGCTCTGTAACCTCGTGGCCGTACCAAGTCCTGTGAATATTACCAGAGTTGTTGTTATTCAGATCAGCAGGGTGTGTGTGTGTGTGTGTGTGTGTGTGGTTGTGTAGGTGTGCACAAGTGTGTGTGTGTGTGTGTGTAGTCGATGCTGCATCGTGCTACCTGTTCAGTGCGTGCGTCCGACCCCGGAGTGAATCTCTCCTGCCATCTGCTGCAACAGAGGGAGAAGCAGGGAGACAATAAGTCATGTGACCCGCCGCTGCCAATACAAAGCCAGTTTTGAGCACGTGGAAGGAACAGCGAAAAAAAAGAGAGATAGTGAGAGCAACAGCTGATGTTTTGTCAAAGACGTACCCAGATTCTCACCTGCTGATTGTCTGCGTCGAGGTCACCGCCGTGCCGCGGCCTCCCCGCACATGTGCTGACTTCCTGTTGACACGATCTCCTCCATGGCGCCCGCAGCCCCGTCGTCGTCTGGAGCCGACTGTGAGTCAACGACCCAGGGAGGCAGATGTGTACCAACGGCGACCCAAAAGATTGTCTGTGCGATCTTTGGGCTTCGACGAGCACCAGACGAGATTTGCGAAGCAGAAGGCTGGCCGGCGCCGCGATTGACAGATGTCTGATATGTTTGGCGTGGGATTAGCTGGAAGCTTATTTCTGCACGCTATCTGTCACCGGGTGCTCAGACTCCTCAGACAATTCGCCACTTTCCCCCCCCCCCCAAAAAAAATTCATTTTTTTGTGCAGGGATGAGATGGAAGCCGTCCACTTTCTGAAGAAACCAAACAAAACGGAGCCCGATCACGTTTCAAGGTCGAACGGAACGCACGCGAGAAGTCTATTAGATCTCAATAATTCAACACGTCAACAGAACTGTTCTTCCTCAATCGCCGGCGCCGATGAGTGGCAGATTATTGATTTTCACCAGCCCCCGTCGCTGTGCGCGGAGTGGCGCGGCACAGTTAAAACACAAGCAAGCGACCGGCATACAGTATTTCATTTTTTTCCTTCATTTTTCTTTTTTTTTGCAGCAAAGTCAAAAGTGGACTGATAAATCCCCCTCCACTAATGCAGAGCAAAAAGCTCTATCCACCTCACATAATGTTCCATCCAGCATCGCCCACAGTGATGGCCAGTCAAATTGGATTAAGCTGAGGTGGCTTGGGGCTTCTCTGCAGCTGCTGCTGTTTGATATGGGGTTTAGGTGTGCTGCAAGTGTTAACTTGGCCCGACTTGAAAGACTCGCAGACACATTAATATTTTATACGAAACTATGGGCCGCCGTGCCAATGAGTCATTGGCCTTAGAAAAGAGGGAGCGCTATATTATGTAAATGTTATGTACGTAGGCCCTAGGAGTCCTTCTTTGAACTCATGACAATGATGAAATTTCTGCTCCGTTTGTGATTATGAGTCACTGGCGCAGGTGTCGGAGCTCGCAATGTCGAAATCAAGGGGAAATAAATAGAACATTGGTAATCAGAAGTGTAATAATAAAGAAATCACTGAGTCAAAATTACTTAGTCAGACCGGGGACCTGAACAAATGGCTCTGGGGGAGGAGAGGGGGTGCAACCTGATGACATCACACTTTCTGGAATATATTTAAAGGCTTGTTCTGGAGGGGGGGGTGTGGAGGGGGTGGCCTGATTGGCACTTTGCTCGCAAGTGATCATTTTCGATCCAGAGACTCCTGGAGCGCAGGGGGGTCAGGTGGGTGGGGGGGTTGATGCTTCTGTTTAACGGCTCTCAGTCTCCTCACCTCCAGTCTTAAATATTAAAGGTATTTGATTTTTAAGAGCAGGGAGCGTCTGCAGCTGGTTGTGGGCCACTTCCACAGATAAGGCAGCAAAGACATCCCCCCTCCCCCCCAGGGCTTTTATCTGAAATTCCATGTGACCTCTGTATTCTGTTTTCCCGGATCTGTAGAGATACCGCGGTGGAATCGTCACCGCAAATGTACATGCATGGAGTCAGTCACATGTACATGCATGGAGTCACATGTTCATCCCATTGAAAAAAATGAAGATGAAAACAGCGCCGCTCACATCTCCCAGCGGCCGAAGCCTCATCGCGATGGAAGTCGCTCGTCACGCCCGGCTCGGATTCCGTCGGGGCGGAGGGCGACGAACGGAGCCAGGACGCTGCGCCAGGGCGCCCTGAGGTGCAGCAGAGGAGAGACCGGACCGCTGGGAGCGCTCCCCACCTCCGCAGCAGCTGCGAGGCCCCGGAGCAGGTCGCCCAATTTGTCAGAGGGGTCGGCCGTTCCGTCGAAGGACCTGGAAGAGATACCGACACCCAACAGCTCCGGGCGTGTAAATGTAGATGTTTGAGCGGGAGGCCTTACAGAGGGGAGCACTTTATCGCCCCTGATGGTTCGATCGGCGCTTTGCAAAGTGTGTGTGTGACTGACTGACTGACTGGTGGAAACTGGCCAGGTTTCTTTCGCAGGAACTGGCTGTAGATTTAAAGCACCTGTCCATTTCCCCCCTGTTTGTTATTTGTAACTATCTAAATCTCTCGTGTTAGTTCCACCGAGGCCTCCGCCGTGCGTGGATGCCATGCAGATCGAACAGCCACCCCTTGGACGCGTGTCAGCCGCCTGACCCTGTCACACGTTCTTCTCCGCTGCTTTTTTTGGCTTTGCTTGTTTATCGCACCAAAACTTGTGCGGGGTTCCAACCGACGTGTCTTTAATCTTTTTCCGCTGATCTCTCCATTAAGGTTCTTTATGAAAGATTATTTGCAAGGCTCGTGTGGGTGGCGGCACCCCATAAATCTCAGTCTCCAAACATCTTGCTTATTAGATCTCATCCTTTTTGGTTCAGCGCTCAAGGCTCAAGGCTCGTCTTTTCTTTGTTTGTAGTAAGTCGGCCTCTGAAACCAACTTTTCTTTCTCTTTATTTATTTGCAGTTTATCTCACGATGACTAAAATATCCACCTACACCTCGAGCAGTGTTTGCACAGACATTACATCAGTTCACTTGTGAATCTATACCACCCCCCCGCACCCCCCCTCAATGGATTCTTTGCACAATTTATGAAGCTGTCAGAATTTTGCATTGCAGCATCTTTGGGCGCATAAACTTGGCTGTAAAGGGGTCATTAGGTTGGATGGATGCGTAATGGCTTCTGTAATCGCTCCACGCATCTTATGAGGTGACTTCAGGTTTCTGCAATAGAGGGGGGGAGAAAAAAAAACACATATATAATGAAACTCTCCGGCTAATCAGTGGGAAAGTTCCACTCCGGCAGCGGGAAGACGAGCGATGAGGAGATGAAGACCGAGGCAGACAAACAGAAATATTAAAAAGGAAGGGGGGGGGGGGGAGAGAAAAGGAGCCGGCATCGCCATGGGAACGGCTGCATCTTGTGCGCCGACGCTGCGAACAGGAGCAGGATGTCTGGCCGCCGAGACTTTCTAATATTGTAGCGGAGTCCTGACCCAAGTCTCAATGCCTCGGAAAAAGCAGAAATGCAGACGCCGACATGCAGCGACCGCCTTTATCACGGCGCCTCCAGCTGTCATATGCTGCTTTGATATTGCCGGGGCTGTTTTCTTATATATATATATATATATATATATATACAATTCTTTTTTTATTGATGAGTCAGTGGGATGAGCGGCGGGCCAGTACGGCTGCGTCCCGCAGTGCTATAGCACCGAGCGGCTCGTGCACAAACATGCAATTAGCGCTCCTCCAGCAGAGATTCAGTCAAATCTTTGGGTTGAAGGATTCTTTTTCTCTTTCTCCCCACGCGGCACTTCATCCAGAAAAGAGCGGCAGCCTAGCCCCGCGTTCCCGCTCGCAAAATTCAATACTCCGACTTGGCATCAGACGCTTGGCCGCGCCTCACTTTTACACTACGTGTTGTTCACTCTGGCTTTAAAACAGAAGTTGCATGTTCCCGTTTCCGCCGGCGGGCGCCTCCACGTAAAAACTCGACTGGAGACTCCGAGCATCAGAGAAAAATCCCTGTATGTCACTGATAAGGCCCTACAATGATATGGATCAGAAGGGCATTAGAGTCTGGTGGATCGATAGCTGCAGATGTTCTGGCAGCGCATAACCACCAATCTTTAAGAAAGGGGTGGGTGGGGGTGGGGTGGGGGGTGTCACTATGGTGCGATTGACAGATTAGGTCTGCGGGGCCTAACGACTTAAACATATCGGGATAAAAGATGACCGCCAGCCTTCTTAATTTAGAGCCGGAGTATTTATTATTCACTGTAGGTCTCCCGGCATAAAACCAGAACCGCCCACACACACACACACACACACACACACATGCACGGGCGGCCATTAGGACTCCTACACATCCAATAAACGCCTCATACGTTTCAACACGCCGGTAATTCACAGTGAATTAGGAAAGTAAATGTATTGATCCAAGTCGTCAGATTTCCAGAGGGTCAACACGGGTCTCTCCGCAAAAAGACGACCAGATGGAAATCAATGACGAGCGAGAAAAGAGATAATTATTTATTTGGCCAAAATGGCCATAAGACAAAATTAAAACTGAGCGGCTTTGATTTATTTTTTATTTTTTTCCCAAAATTGCTCAGACCCAGGTGAAAAGGCATAGTAATTAAATCTTTTTGGGGCTTTTCTTTGTAATTTGGGTAACATTGATGCCATTTGAAAGAAACTGGAGTGATCTCAGCGTTATTTTGCCGAAACAGTGAGAATTCAAATTATCAGAAGTGAGATCAGAGGTGAATGAAAAGGAATGCAGCAAACTGCTTTTGGTGAAGATGATCAGAATGATTTTGACTTGTTGGTATTTTGCATTTAGAACAAATTGCAAAACATTCCAGGTTTTTGCTGCCTGGAAAGCACCATTTTAAATGGACTTATTAACCCCCCAATTTACATATCAATTTATATTGGAGGAATATTTTAGTCTCTGATATTCCCATAGCAACCCAGTCTGGACTGGCACAAGTCTCACTTGGTCCTTGTCCACACTGTTGCAGCATAAGGGTTTGTGTTCTTCCCACCACAACCTTAAAAAAAAAAACTATTCCAGTCTAGAAAGTGTGCAGACACATAGGGAGAGAAGTCAAGACAAAGACGAGTTAATAAACCCAACGCTGCATTACGTGTCAGTCAAGCTTTATGCTACACCAAAGACAGCCCGTCTGCTTCACAGCTGTACACATTTGTTTTGGTTTGATTTGTTTTGTCTTGCGTCTGCTTGAAAGGACGTCAGGATCCATTTGAAAGCAGATGAAATGAGCAAAATCAGGGCGCACTTTTCACAGTTGCTGCTCTCAAACTTTGTGATCTTAGTTGCGTCACTGAGGTCTTTGTTTGAGGAGTCAAATGTACGAGGACTATTTGATTGAAAATAGACGGCAGACGGAGCATTTGGACAGAATTTGCCAAAGGAGATTATAGAAATTGAAAATGTAAGTATTTGTATCATCATCAGTGTAATGGATGACGAACTAATTGAGCAAAAAAAAAATCATCATCACATCATCCACACTTATTCCACAACTTCCCCACCCAGTTAAACCTTCCACACGATCAAGAGCGATCCAGCTTCTCATTGGCTGTTCTCCTAGCAGCCCCCCCCGCCCCCCCAACCCGTGACCCCAGCTGGAGGTCAAGAGCTGCTGTTCCAGC
Source organism: Nelusetta ayraudi (assembly GCF_046127955.1). NCBI lineage: Eukaryota > Metazoa > Chordata > Actinopteri > Tetraodontiformes > Monacanthidae > Nelusetta > Nelusetta ayraudi. Next base: position 2,972,878 of record NW_027466058.1, on the reverse strand, counting down.
CACCTGAGCAGCAGCGCAACGTTCCCGCTCTCTCATTATTGTTGCGCTTAGCAGCTATTAAGACGTGCGCGAAGGTGATATTTTTTTTTCCTTTCATAAAAAAAAAAGGCGTAGCTCCAATTTGGCCATCTGGCACCAACAACAGCAGAGGAAACTGTGACCCACATGAAAGATTTTTTTTTGCCGGAGAAGTGCTGAGTAGCATCTGCTCGCTGTTGGAAACGCCTTGGGTCCTTCAAGCGACATGACAAATTACGCCGGGCAGTTTACATTTAATTATCCACATCAGTGCTCGCCTCGGCGAGGAAGTACATGAAACAAAGTACGTTATCATCTGCCAGCGACGCTTCACCCCAGTTTCTTTTTTTCTCATCCCCTCCTCCCACCCATCTTCAAATGACCTGAATGTGATTTACATCCGGCACGTCGACCGTCGGGGTTCGGGGGCCGTGACGAGGGGGGTTTTGGCCTCCGTCGCCTTCGAACTTGTTTCGGAGGCGATAAATCAGGAAGAATGGAAGACGCCGTTGTGTTTAGTTGTCTGCCAGCCGGGCAGGAAGAGCCGACTCGGTCAGCAGTCGCCGGCCACCATGACAGAGATCCGAGAAATGACTTCCTGAGAATGAATAAGCCAGCCGCGCCCCGCTGTGCGATATATCATCGCCCCCCCCACTTTTTCAATTTATCTTTGTGTCACAGATGCTCATGACGTGAACCCCCGGAAAAAAAAAAGAGACAGAGACAAAGACACACAGATAATGTGTTGTCTGCGCGACGCCCGTGAACGCCGCAGTTTTCCGCGAGGGAAGCGAATTGATAGCATCGCAATTTCTTTGCATCGGAGACATCGCCGGCTTTTTGTCAAGTGCGCCTGACAGCCCGCAGCCCGCCAGGTCGCCGGCCGCCGCGTCTTCCCGGGATATATTTCCTGTTGGTAGACAAATACAAACAGTTGATGGCTCATAAGTCGCGGGAAGCTGAGCCGCCGCCAGTTGTTAGCCGACTTCGGTAGCCCACCCATCAAACTGGCGGCGTTCCCTCGAGGTTCCTCCGCCGCCTCCATCGGGGACTGAAAAGGAGCAATTATAAAGATGCACAGCTTGGAAAACATGATTATTGTTGTTTCCATGGGAATCGGAGTCCTTTTGTTATTTGACGCAGCGTAGTAGCAACATTTTGTCAACTTGTCATTGGGGTTATTCAGGGCGTTGCCTTTGCAACAGATTGCAGTAAACAACACCAAAGTGCTGATATTGACAGATGAATAATATATGCAAAACTATTGAGACTGGCCAAGATGCAATTTCCCATCATCATTGGCTGAAACTTTATTTACCTTTCAATTTTTGCAACTGGGAAGGCACCACAACTTTACGATTTAGATCTGTTGTATTGCTCATAAAACAATGATTAAAGATTCAAAACTTTATTGGCATACAATGTAAGAAGGGCACGAAGGAGTGAAAAACCATTGCAGTCGACCCTGTCTGTAAACCAAAACCAATATGTGAGTAGAATAACAAAATGACAAAGTTTGTTTTTTCTGAACGAATGAATGAATAATTGAATCATTTATTTTTCAAGATGTAGGTTATACATTACACAGATCAATCATGAGGGGTATTTAACAACTGTTGATGGACTAAAGATAGATTACAGTTTGTTTTTTTCTGCTGCCTCTGCTGGGATTTCAACAGTCTCAGAGCCTAACGATATTAAGAGAGCAGAAAAGAAAAAAGGAGAGTGAAATTTTGAGGGAGCTTTATTTATTTTTGTCAAAGCCATACTGTATCTGAGACTTTATTGATATTACGACCAAAATAAGATGACATATATATATATATATTTACCATTTTACTTCAGACTGTGCTTGGACACACTTCTAAGAAGCAGGAAAAAAAGATTTAAAAAAAGAAAAATCTGTACCATCAGTGCCATTAAAATGAGTAACAATTCTGCTTACTCTCAACTGTGGTCTGCTTCATATTTTCCCATCTTTGCATTATTAAACTGTGGATTAAATCACAGCAGCAACTCGCTGTGCTTTTCAGCATTACCCATGAGAGCATTTACATATTACCTCCTCCCTATAAACTATTGGAAGTCTGTATTTCTAATGGCCACATAGGCCCCCCAAGTTCTTTACAATTCAAAAATTCATCATTAGACGGACTCCTACAATATTCACTAACCCAGAGACACTTCAAATATATTCTTCTCTAGTTTATAACATGTAGGTCATGTGTCTCGTAACACTGTCAGCCTGCTTCACCGGCAGCGAGTCGGCGCGTGCCAGTGTTCCCATACGCGCGACGTGCCAAAGGCAGAAGGTGAATCTCAGCAGGCGGCAACGCTGTTGCCCAGAATTTAGGTCACACGAAGCGAGAGTCCAGGAGGCGCGGCCACTCCCCTCAGGTCACAGTGCGGGCCGAATCTGGCCCGAGGATAGCAACAATACCCCCGGGGACATAATGGGACATTAATTTTTAATGTAAACTAACCCCACCGTTGTGCCGGGCCAAAGGTGATGAGCAGTGTATTTGACTCTGCTTGTAGGCGGAGTGCAAACGATGCGGAGCAGCCGCTCGCCGTGCGCTGCCTGCCCCGCATCCATTCCGTCAGCCGCGGAGGAGACAAACCCGTTTAACTGTTATCCAATCGAAAGCTGGAGCTGGGAGAGCAGCTGACAGGCGGCTCGTCGTTAGAGTAACAGCGTTTCCAGGGTCCCCGGGGTCCACAGGTGGAAGCAGTTATCCATCGTTTGAGGCTCTGGAGTGGAAAAACCGGGACGACGCTGTGATTTGATGCCGCTGCAAAAACCTAAAAAATGAATTTCCCTTTGTTTTTAAACACAAAAAAATGATTTATCAGAAGGATTGAATTAATAAAAGGGGACTGAAGTTGCCTCAGTTGTCTGAAAGAAAGGTAGACTCTCATGAAGGTGTCTGTTATATCATAAAATAATATTTTTATGAAAGTTTTTTGAGAACTGTTATTGCACCTACACTTCAGCATTGAATGAATCAACACTAAATATTCCAAGGACTCTTATTTTGATCCTCATGCCTGTTATGGAATTAGTCAGTTTACAAATTTACTAAAAATATATCTTTGCAAACTTCTCCAAGATGCATCATGCGTCCGATACACAGTTCTGGTAATCAGCCTTTGGTGATGTCATAAAGGGCACCGATAGCCGTCTCATTGTTCTTGACTCCCTCTGACAAGACCTTGCACTTGTCCCCCTTTCAAACACCTAAGAGGTCAAACCAGGAGTCAGAGGATTTGTCTGAGGCTGTTTTCATGCAAGGCTGCGAACAGAGGGGCGAAATATGTTGTTTCCTGAGAGTCTATTTCAGGGTGTAAATGAAATAAAGATCTAAAAACAGGCCAAACATGGCACCTTTTCACCGCCAAGACTAAAACATTTTTTTAAAGGTTATGGGATAGCTCTTGCGCCGCTGCTTACCTTTGGCATTTAACACTCTTGTTTTCCGAAATCCCGTCCGCGGCCTCGGGAACTGTCAGAATGTGCTTGGCAAAAGTCATTTTACGTTTCCCTTATTTTTTGTTTTGGGATTTTTTTTTTTTTTTTTTGCGACGTTGTAGTCTGCGGCTAAAAGCAGTTGTTTACTCTGAAGGGAGGTGTGGCGCTGTTCTGCAGTGACCCGTATCGGGACGGACACAACCTGGATTCTGCCTGATCTGCGCACACACACACACACACACACACACACACACACGGTGACCTATCTAAAAAGCGTGGGAGGTGGCGGAGGAAATTGCGGCGGATGTTCATAAGCCCGCGAAACTTGACTGACATTTGACCAGTTAAACTGACCCATATAAAAAAATACCAATCTATATTAATGCGTTCTGCTCCATTTCCAATATATATTAATGCAAGGTATAAATTTCTTCAGGTACGCCTGCCTTGGCACCCCATCAGCATTCTTCTGGCGCCGAGCCGAGATTGTCTTAATTATTCATCCTTCTTTTTTGCAACTGATGCAGGACAACAGGCGCGGCATCCTTCTCCCTGTCGTGTCAGAGGGTTCATGTACAAAGATTCTCACTAATATGATCTTTTCCTTTTTGGCGAGGAAGGACCTAAAATAGCCGCTTAACCACTTGGCTTAAATGTATATATTTGCATGTGCAATTTTTTTTCTTCTTCTTCTTCTCCTCCTCCCTCCAAAGGTAATTCCCTTTTTATCACTCACGGCATTGGTAATCAGGAGCGCGGCACTCGGGAGCTCGTGCTCGCTTCACACCCAGGGTAAACATGTCGGTGCGGGTTAGACGTATGATTGCTTCAGCATGATCTGCCCGATCAGTTCATCTGCCCGCCGCCACCGCGCCGCTAAATGTGCTGAGCACACGACGGATTTTCTGCCTCAAGTGCCTCCCCTCCGACAAACACCCTCCCCCTCACTCCCCCCAACCCCAAGAAGCTGTTTTTACATTTCCTGACTTATTTCTGCAGCATTAAACACGCTTGGAACAGTCGCCACGTGTTGCGAGAGATAAACAGGAACAGGAGTTGGGTTTTTTTTTTTAAGTAGGCGACGGATTGTGTGCCGATTGTGCTCTGCGTGTTTGAAAGTCAGAGGGAATTTTTTTTCTGTCTCACCGAAATGATGGGCAGTGAAAGTTAAAATTGTCACAAATTGTCAAAAAATGAATTTCCGCCACTGAGATGGTTAATTTGAAAAACAGCTTTTGTCTCTTTATGATTCTTCTAATTTCATATGGAACACAATATTATCTTTATATTTAAATGATTTGCCTCCGTTTGTATAACTAGCATACAATGACATTTTTATGTTTCTTCTGTTTTGAGATCAATGATCTTTTCCCACTTCTGTTAGTTTCAACTTACTCTGGCTGCCGCTCATCCACACACCAGATTTGACACCAGACAGTGGTGGGAGTCATCCACCTGCGCTGTGAATTCAGCAGGCCGATGCCAACGGCTCATATTTAAATTCAGCAGGAAGTTTTATACACTGGGACATGAGAATGTAAGAAATTGTTCAACAGAATCGGGCCTTGAACATGAAGGGTTACCTTGTACAATAAATTCCGACACTAATGAACCAGCTGGCAGTTAAACAGCGGGGATTCAGCAATTAAGGCAAATCCCAACCCACACCAATGCCAGACCTTTACTGCTTCACGGATTTTGCATTCTGTATTAAATATAATGTTTCTGACTCCCACTTTTAAATGCACAAAGCGTAAATTAAATGGGACCCAAAAGAATTTAGCAAAGATTTACTGCTCCTCCTAATGCTGCTTTAAAAGTTTCTCTAAATGATCTGTTTTTTTAAGTTCTTCATCCTCGTGGTCTCACATCGACTGGTTTGGATTCGCTAAGCATGGCACCATCGGCTGGGGACAGAATGCTGCTTAAATCTTCCAGCCCAAAGACTAATTTTCTGTAATTTGCTCTAATTTAAATTTGCTCTTCATGTTCGTAATTGGATAAGGCTGTTTTCATTATATTCTAGGATTCACACAGGACACGAAATCAACAATGTCAAATTGCTGTAGAAATTGATGTTAATTGATGCAGATAATTACACAACCCATCTTTTTTTTTTTTTCTTATCTTGCAGTGTTACTTACCTCTGCTCTTGTGCGCAAATGGCCTTAAAGGCCCAGTGTGCAACATTCACCGGACTCAATGTAAAGTGGGGCATAAAAAACACGTACTCTGTGTGCGTGTGTGTGGAGCTGCTTGCACACACGGCTTCAAAAGAAATAAGATGCAAGATCAACAGAAACATCAGAAAAGAGGGTTTAGGATCGATTTGGCTTTTTCTTGCTGATGACAGTTTGTTTGTGATTTATTGTGTGATAGCATAACATCATGGCCGCAGGAAGCTTGAACTCCAGTCAAGATACCAAATGCCAAACATCCATGGTGTCGTTCTTCAGTCGGTGTGGAGCGTGTGATTTACTCCAGCATTGCCACTGGTGACCTCGCTCTGAGTCCTGGACTTCAGACAGGTGCAAAACAACTCAACAGCTCGTGAACCAATACATAAAGTATTAATAGGTCGTACTACTTGTTCAAGGCCATCATAAATGACTGCGAACAACTTTGTGCCCAATACACTCAGGTTCACAACCTTGTTTCAGTCCATGTAAAATGAAATCAGACATATTAGTTCTGCTCATCTAGCATTGTGTTCATCATTAGTTTCCCAAGGACATTAGTGATATCATACATCTGGGTTTTATGAAATGTTTTTTTTTATCTACTGCCGGGCACAAATGAGAATGATAGGGGCCTTAATACTGCTGCCATGACATCTGTAATGTAATGTAATCACCTTGTCCAAGGCCACCAGCAATACGTAGGAATCAGACTGGACAGAGGAAAGGTTTTCTGGGGGTTCTTTTTTTTACTATTAATTGATTTTTTTTTTTGGCTTTCCTTCCACTTGAGGCCTCGCACTCATCTACTGTACATTGGGCCTTTACATCAGATAAAAGTTTTGCATCTAAAGTAATTCCATTTTGTGGGATTTAAAAGATGAAAAATTGTATTGAATAACGAAATTTGATATTTCCGATCTATTTTATGTCAAATTCCACTGGACCTACTGTATTTGATGCAGTAATGGCAGAGACTAGGCCAGCCATGTTGGCGATGCACTGATAGTGTTGACATCACATCAACACCTCCAAGTGTTTTTTCTATTGTTGTCAGAAGCCCAATGTCTGAAAAGTATGGAGCTACCTTGCACATTGCGCCTTGACTGGTGGCATATTTAATTGGAGGTGTATGTTAAGAAAGTGAACTGGGGAGGTTTTGGCACATTGCAGTGGATAAAAGCCCATTCATCAAAAGACTCTGTATCATGCAAATGCTGCTTTGAGAGTCCCTAAAAACACAGTGCTGCATTTTAATGCGCTCCCTCTTGTTTGAGTTCACTTTTAGCTTTCAAGAGGCAAAGTTTTTGAGCCCTCGTGCTTATGGGGAACCTAATACTTTGTGTGCAATCGACTTGGATGGGCCCCAGTATACTATTTGCAATTCAACAAATCCATACACTCCTGGCACAAAGGATCGGGGAAAGTGGTGAGAAAAAAGGAAGTTTCTATTAATACTCCTGCTACATCCAGTTTGCAGGAATAATGTGACAAAGCAATACAACGAAATGTAGGTTAATTAAGCATTTGAAATTCACTTTCAGGATAAATAGTTCATCCCAATTTCCCTTTTCAAGGTTTCTCAGGTAGCAGAGGGTAGCATTTGTGCAGATATTGCTTTGGATTATGCCATAAGCTCATTTCCATGCATGCTTAGCGACACGGGTTAGCTCAGCAGGGAGCAAACTGAGCCAAACTCAGTCTGGACCTTGTTGCGGAAATGTCAAAGATGAAAATCATTTGAGACTCCAGCCAAGCCCCCCACACCTGTGTGCTCCTTGTTTGGCTGAAAGGAGGTCAGCCTTTAATGCTCGGTTTGGAGTACGTAAGTCGCTGCTAAAACTGGTCTGTAGGAAGACATGCCTGGGCATTACAAACATTTTATTTGTTGGGTGGCAAAAAATCTATATTTTTGCTGTGATTCTCTAATTATTAGGCAATAAATGTTTGAACTTTAAGGTAAAAACCTCTGGGAGGTAATTTATATTTTTCTATATATTATTTTTTTCTATACAATAAAACCAACCTTCACTGTTTTCTTTAAACATATGACTGCTTCAAATGAACTTTAACCCATTTTTGCATAAGCAGTGGACAGAGGCACGTCGCCCAAGAATGACTGAATCACTTTCCAGAGTCAAGAGTTGATTGAAATGACTTCCTTTCATTTTGTCGTATGTGTATGCTGAAGAGCCTATAAAAAGTGTTTGTAAAGTGAAGCAAAACATGGAAGGGGATTGGGTGAGCCTTAAGTGGACCAATCAGATTGTTACTTCTAGTTCCAGTTCAACACAGCAGCCTTTTTTTTTTTTTTTCCTAAATCAACAGTCATTTCCTCTACCCGACCTTATTCTCGCTCTGTGGTTAGAGTAGATTGGACTGATTGCCCGTTACAACCAAAACATTATTGTTCGTCCTGCACTCCTTTTCTCATAAAGTACTCAGATTGATAAAACAAACTGAAATTGCTTCTCGTTGGAGTTTGTGAAGATGGGTGAGCCACATTGAAAATAGTTGAAATTTACAGTTCATGCAAGGTACCGATAAAATGAGCAAAAACAGATGAGTTTCGAAACAAACACGATGTTGAGCTGGATGTTGCCTCCCTTGGCAACAATGACACGTGAAACAATAGCTGCACTCGTTAGTATGCATTACGAGACACCACTGGGGAGAATAAACACCCCATTGCTGCAGTCTTGTCTTATTGTATGTTAATATGATAAGATGGTTACGCGTACAGCTAACTAAACAAATGGAACACAATTAAATAACTCAAAGTATAAACAGTATGTCGACGCATTTGTGCCCTTTATTCATAATCCATTTAAGGCACGACTAGGCTGCTCTTGTTGGATCTGAGATTCTTGAGGGATTTTACTTATAATGTTTTTATTACTGTTTTTGTGTCTCTCAACTCTGTGGTAAGTACGCTGTTTTCACTTTGCAACTCAATCAGAAAATAAATAAAGGACGAAGCACTGTTGTTTGCTCTTAAATTACTGGCACTGCCAACTAAAATTTATGATGAGCCTCAGTAAAAAAAGAAAAAATGTTTATGCAGAAGATAATGTCATCAGTGTTGATGATTAATGTTTATTCACATTGACTGATTTATTTGCTCAGTCTAAGAGGAGGCAAGATAGAGGGCACTGTTACCTTGAATAAATTATTATGTTATTAGTTTTCATTATTTCACATATATATCTATATATCTATATCTATGTGTATATATTTCAGTGTGTTTTTGACTTTGGAAAGGTTAAAGATATTTCCATGTGTGATATAAGCATGACACAGCACTTAAGTGCATTAAATTGTACCTTATTTCTGTTCTAAATAATATTTATATTATCACATATTAGTGTTTGTAGGAATAGATATGTTTTAATGCTCAGGTTTCGCTGTGATTTTCCAAATGTTACCGGCGCAGGTAAAGGTTCCTTAAGAGGAGCATGTTCGAGGTTCAAGCTTGAGACAGAAAGATGTAAAGTGTGTACAGCAGAAGCGTTGCCTTTAAATGGGAAATCTCGTCTCCCCAGGCCAAATAACAGCCGACAATGAGCATTTTTGTTTTTCCGACTAATAACGCTGCTTTTCATTCGATTCCGCGGTGTCACTGCACCAGATGATAATGGCCTGTCGACCAGGTAAAGAAAACACTTGCGTGCGGGTGCGGCAACTGCGGCGCCACCACCAGACCCTCGGCCCGAACTCAATGAAGCCGAATGATCCCTCTCAAGCTCGACTGGATAAAGTCAAACATGTCGGCTGCAGACATCAATCCTGTTTATGGCGGTTTAGGCTGCAGGATGTTTTCCCTGCTCCGCTGTTCGACACAGCCCCCCCACCCCACCCCCACCCTTGCAGCCGATGCTTCAAAAAGGACAGTGCGGGAGCTGTTATTCTCCGGCTCGGGGCAATGCAGCTGTCTTCTGCAGCCATGCACACATTTATGATTGATGCGTGCGATCCCGCCAAGTTGATGTTGCTCGGCGAATGCTGTAATTGAGCGTTTAGTTTCGAGTTGCGATAATATAGAGAACAATAAACACAATGGGGGGCTATAGGGGTTGGGATCGGAAGGTGTTTTTGCATGCAGGGCTTTTAAAAAAAGAAAAGAAAAAAAAAGGAATTTCCCATGATGCACGCTGATCTACCCGGGTTCTTTCACGCTGAGCGACACCGATAACGACAGCCTCCATTTGCTTCCCAGACAAGCAAAGAAGATGATGCATGATCCTGCTTGTAAGCTGTTTTGACAAGGGTCAACTGAAGCGTGGCTGCGTGCCCTGAATGGAAGCGCTCTCCCGAGGGCGCAGGTGGATTATTCCAGATGTGTTCAGCCGGAGCTGCTCATCCCTCCGCGCCAAGATTGGCCGAGGCGCTTTCGAACCGAATGAGCCGACGCCCGCGGAGCCAAAGGTTCCCCTCCTCGGATCCCGCTTTAACAAGCCGTGGGAACGTGGGAGCCGCGCGGGCAGAGGCCCCGCCCCCCGTCCCCCGTCTCCCGTCCCGCCGAAGGTCTCGTCGGAACCAGCCGGTGGATCGGGAGTGCGCACGTGCTGGTTTTGATTGACCATTAATTTTACATTCTGCGGCTGGATTTCACGGTTGAGCTGCATGACGTGACGAGCATGGGAGGAACATGGCCTCGTTGAAACTTTCAAACTGACCAGAGAGGAGCGCATTTGGTTCGTGTCCCGCCAGCGTGGCTTGAAATTGACTTTTTGGCTCACTAGGCACAGGGGCCACAGAGTTTCAACCTTATTATTATTTATTTATTTTTCATTTTACCTTCAATTCTCTAAAGTGTTGCATTTTCACAGAGAGAAAAGGGTTTGAATGACAGAGCATTTCCAAAATTTGCCTGGGTCATTGTTTATTATTTATGTATTTCTTTTCAGGAAGCCTCACTGTAAATTGACAGAATTTATTTTAATCAAGTTGATACCGCTGCAAAAGCATGTTTCCATATAAATTAAAACTGCTCGATCTAAAAGCAAACGTGAGGTTAACAAGCAATTGATGTTATTAAAAACCAACCCGTGGAACCTGCATTGAAGAGCGCTGAAGAGAGCCTTCCACTGAATTATGGAAATCATCTAAGTCGACTTCTTCAAACGGGCAGCAGTCTGTGTCTAGCGAGCAATAACGGCAGCAGCTGCCCACCCAGCTTGTGTTGCTGGTGGATTGCAAGCCGCCATCAAAGACGCAGACCACAGTGCTGCCTGTGTGGATGGCGCACAGTCTAATTGTGCGCCATCTCAAAGGTCCCATACGATGCAAATTACACTTCAGCGACGACGTCACAGAACAAATTGAGCAATGAAACAATTGTTAATGGTCCTCGCCCTGTCTGTGAACTCCCCTCAAAGAAGAAAAGTTCACGCTTTACACCTTCAGTATGCCCCACTTTTCGAAAATATTGTGCTAAAATTCACAGTTTTGAAAATCAATGTGCATCCCAGACGAGTGACAACACCTCCAGCCAGGTGACCTGAGAACTTTTTTTTCTCCCCTGCAAAATATCTGGGTCCAAGAATACATTGGCTTTAGCAGGGAGCAGGGGAGCTGGAATCACAGGGCTAAATATGCAAAGAGTAATTTTCTGACTGAATGATCAGCTATCAGGTTTGAGTCACTGAGTAATGTACATATTTTTGCATGAGAATTTGTTTTCTTTCCTGATGTTGACTTTATTTCCCTGTGTTGCATACGGCCTATATGTTGTGCATCTGTGTGAAATATCAAATCGCAGGGAAAAAAACCCGCTAATGTGAAAATACGCGCAGATGTGAAAGTGTTTGCATGTTAAAACGGCAGAAACAAAACCAACTCTGGCCGCTGATCAGACTGGAGGTGCAGGTGCTGGCCAGATCTCTCAGAATTGTGGCGGAATAAAACATCACCGTGTCCTCAGAAACTCATATCGTCCTGCAGCTTAAAACGATTGCATCGGCCAGTGTGTTTACAATCGCGCTAGTTACATGCACACCAAACATTACTATTGACGTGGACAAGTTGCTGAATTCAGAGGTGCAATCTGGTCGGATCATCTGATTTGATATTTACTATTTCCTCACTGGGCCATGCTAACCCTCTGTGTCAATATTAGCCAGCTCATTCATGAAGGTCTTACAGCAGTTTTATGTGACAGATAGCGCCACTGCCGCTGCCATCTCCAGCGGCGCTCATCATTCCCACACACACACACACACAATTTACTGAAGGGCCTGCGGGGCATTCAGATGTTTTCTCCCCAATCACCATGACAGAACTCTTTCCGGGCCGATCCCTGCTGCGCAGCCCCATCCAAAATGTCAGGGTGGTTTCGTGGTGGCGTTCGCCGTGGCTGGTTTCTCAGGAATGACCGACAAAAAGGGTGCCTTGGGGCAGATTATTGTGCAAAAGTTGGAAAAGATTTGCAAATGAGGGAGCGCAACAAGGCAACATGACAGCAGCTTTGCAAGGAAAGCAGAAGGATTTTGACGGCAGGGACTCCTTTGGTTTTGCATCGTGATGAAGATCCACACGGCTGCGAGGAGACGGGAATAACGTTTGTTTTCATTAGTCATGGAATCGCCTTTGGCGATACTGTGAAGAGGGTTGCCGGTTTGATTCCCTACCCCGGGCCATTCCTGTGTGGAGTTTGCATGTTCTCCCTGTGCCAGCGTGGGTTCTCTCCAGGTATTCCTGCTTCCTCCCACATCAGGCTAAGAGCAAACTCGTTATTGTCCTTGGGTGTAACCCCGCCTTCACCCCAAGACTGCAGGGACAGACTCCAGTGCCGCCGTGACTGCAAGCGCAGCGTAAGGGATGATAGGAAAGGGATGGACTGAATCAACTTAATTGGAGTATTATCCTCCTCAGGATAAAGGGCAAAAAGAAGGAATATTAGAGAGAACACTCTGGATGTTTTTCACACCACACTTGAGGACTTTACAGTGGCTGACCTTCCTTTCTCTCCTTTTTCATAAATATCACATATTTCTGTCGGCCTCTCATGTGAGCAAACTGCCCCCTCTCTAGTGAACCACTTCATTTTACGTTTCTGGTTTTACATGAAGTTCATCACAGTCCGGCCCCCTAAATTGTGGGCAAGCATTGAACCCCCCCCACCCCCCCAGTATCCAATAAGTCTTATCGTACAAACAGTTCCTTATCTTGTGACCAACAAAGCAATGATCAGACCAATCTGATTTTGAATGACCCCCAACTTTTATCAGGACCATAAAATAGCAGACTTTAACATGGTATCTATCAGGCAATTACCCTTGTAATTAAACTCTCCTCCAAGGTCATGAGCGCTTTCATGAAAAGGATATTGCTCTATTTTTTTTCCTGGTAAATTCCCCGCAAAGAAAAGTTTTTGTTGGAATTTTAACGCTGCTAGACGGATATTTACTGTGGTCGGTTTTGAACAACTGAAAACAAAACGAGCGGGTGGAAAAAATGAATTAAATATATACCAGAGGAGGGTCAGCGAGACGGCTTAATGGGTGTCATGTTCCCTGCTGGAAGAAAGGCCCTGTTGATGTGGATGATTGGTCTTATGACAATGATAGATGGTGTTTCCTGGAGCCTTGCAGGGTCCTGCTGCGCTGCCAGTGACACTGGGGACTCGCACTAAATGCCTCTGACCCCGTCACCAGACTACAATGAAAGCCCGGGAGGGGAGGATGTGGGCGAGATAATCCAGTGACACACATCCCATCAAAACTTTTACAGCACTGACCAGCGAAGAGTGACAATGGCTTTTGCCGGGACTGCGCGTCGACCATGTCAGTCCTTCTTAACGGCAGCATATGAAGTGTTTGGACAAATGGATGGAGTGTGTCCAAGGCCACGGCCGCAAGTGTGCCGTCGCTTTTCTAGGCATGTATTTTCCCCATGTATTTAGTCCACACAATCAGCCAGATAGATAGATGGATGGATAGATAGATTACACCTTTGTTTCCCTCTTAAATCATCTGGTCTTGCTGATCAGTGTTCCTATATGTATGATAATCATAGTGTTATGATAATATGTTGCTATATGCTTTTTTTCAAGCAATTCCCTATTATTTACAGGTGAAGCTGAGTTTTTGGCTACAATGTGAACGGTCTATGATAATGTGTTGTTGACGCAGATGGTTTGGACTGCAAATTGGGCGTTCAATCACGGGGAGAATGTTGTTTTTTTTTTCTCCAAATACTATTATTTCAAGATACTGGATCCTTCAGTGTTTCCCTTTCAATTTTGACTTTGTGCTGCCACACTTTGAGAGAAAAAGGAAATCAGCATGCAAGTTCAGATTGGCCTAGTGTGATTACTAGTGTATAGTTTCCCTCCATTTGGAGTGTGGAGTACTCTATAGTGTTTGCAATTTCCATATTTACATGTTTTCCCTCAAACACTGCAACTGAATTTTTTAAAAGACTAATAGCCATCTCATTCTAATGTACAGGATATACAGGAAGTAGTAAGTCTCCAGCACAGGTGTGGGCCAGGGAAGAGTGTGATGACATCCAAGATGGTTCCCTATTGACAACATTGGATGTCAAAGAGACCTTCAGCCGTAGCAGCTGCAGGCTGTGAAGCGATGTGAGTCCAGATCATCTTAAGAGAAAGATTTGACAATTGTTTAGCCTCAGTTTGCTCTTCACTTCAGCCAGGCAGCCTATCTTTGTCCGGCATTTCATTATTACGACAGGATTTGTCACCATAATGAATTAATCATTGTTGCGCTATGATAGATGGCTGCACGAGCAATAGGACCGTCACCCCCATCCGACGGGGAGAAATGTCTCTCGTATATATTGACCTATTAGAGTGAAAACAGACCTTGAGAGCATATGAACATCATTTTCCATCGAGGACATCCTTTTCCATTCGGAATGTCGGAAAAGATAATGACGGCGCGGTATGACCTATTTGGGAAACACATTCAGGGCAGTGACAGGGTTGCACCGTTAATAGACAAGATCTTCAGACTCACTCTTGTGACTTTGAGGTGGAAAATAGACGTCAACATCAACAGCAAAAATGGGACATTTTTTATAAATACAGAATGGAACGTTATTGGATAAAGAGAGATGATGATCACTCTGGAATTTAACACACAACTAGAACACACACACTGGAACAGAGAGCAGCGTGTGTACAGAAGCAACTAGAAATGAGCTTGTCTTCCCTCCGACTTATAGACTTGTTGCTTTATGTCTTGCAGAGCTAGTCGATGAAAGATTAATGCCGCGCTCGTGTTCTTAGCCATTAAAAATAAAGCGACCACCAACGGTTAAGCATTAGGGCTGAAAAACTTGAAAACAGAGCTCGGCCCAGTGTGGCCCAAGTTCATAAAAGTTTGCTGTCAGCCTCCCCCACAGTGTCCTCGGTCTTGTTTGTGTATGATGCTGTTTTTTAAAGGCGATGATGGGTGTGCTTTGGTGCTAAGCTAGGCTAACCAGCTCCAGGCTGAGTCTTTGTATTCCTTAAACCGCCATTTCAGTGCTGTGACTTTTTTTTTTTTTACTTGATAGCACAGTCCCTCTGTTTTTTTATTTTTGTTTTTTTGATCTGTCACTAAATAACAAAGTTGTATTTCGAGACGTTGAGCCTTTTCTTCAGTTTGTCTGTTCTTCTGTGAGGAGCAAGCTTTTCAGTGTCTCCTTGTGGACGAATTATGGAGCTTTTGGGCTCTTTGCGTCTCTCCCTGGACCTAGCCTCTTTTTTGAGTTTTTGGCTTTTTGCCTGATGGATTAGTCTTGACCCTCGCCAGCCTTAGTAGACACAAAGCTCTTTTCGGCATCAGCCTTTTCGTCTCAAAATCATACAAACAGCACAAGCGCTCCTCAGTTATCTGCATTCATTTTCATAAAGTCCATTATAGAATGCCTGTCTCAAGTGCAGATAATTTTGGCAGCAGTGTTTATTCTGCTATTATGCAACATTTCTGGCCAAGTAAACGATAAACAGAAGCACTGAGTCTTAACTCCCTAAGACAACGCCTTTACAAACAGGCGCATTGCACTTTATTTGTTTTAAAGCTGCACTCTTTAAATTTCCCAGCAATTCTTTTTTTTCTTTACATGCAGCTTCCTGAAAAGTCTTTCCCAGAGATACATTCCAAGGTTTTCAAAAAATGTAGTCGGCGCACAGTTCTCACATCAAAAATGGCTTACGCTCTCTATCGCTGCCTCCGTGTGCGGTGCGAACACAAGCCTGATTGTAATTGACAAACCGTAACACTTTTTCCCGCGTTCGAATTCCACTTCTCAATGCCATCTGAGTCAGGGGCCCCACTGTAGCGGGGAAGAGACGGCTCTGAACTAAAATGTAGTTTTGTGTCTTCATGCAGCGGCTGGGAGGGGGGCTGACTCGCATTCAAGTAGAACCATATGAAAGTGAAGGACTGAGTTATGAATTATGTAGGAGTGAAAGAAATCCTGCTGACAACAAAAAAACAGGCTCCTCGAGCATAGCTACACTGCTGCACTAGCGCTACACACGCAGGCTCCACAAACTCCTCAGGAGCAAAAAAAAGAAAGAAAAAAGAAAAAGAAGCAGACAAAACTCATTTATAAATTAACAATACAGTGTTCCTATTTTTATCTTATAAATTTTAGTCCTCTCCGCTGTGGAGCATCCAATTTGAAGCTATGAATTGTGCTTGCTGTTCCCCTTGTTGATGAATACAATGGGAAGCTGGAAACCCCTCTCCACAATTCCGCAAATTCTTCTGTGATTGCCTGTGCCTATTGTCTTCAATCAACAAGTCAAATTAAATTCACGATTTCTACGCGATCTGTGAGCAGATTGTGACATGTGTACGTATGATCCAAGGCTGTTTTACAGGCACAGAGTTGCCTAATTTTTCAGAGAGACCAAAGAAGGAGGAGCATAGCCTGAAGGCAGTTCCATTTCTGCCCTACAGAGGGCGGGTAATACGCAGAGTGTTAATAAAAATACACAAAATAAAGAACTCGACTGCTTGCTGTTTACCAGACGTTCAATCTCTCTCCCCTGCTGTATTTAACACTGGTCTATTAATGTAATTTTAGCTTTCTTCATTTAAAAGCATATTGACGTCATATCGCGGTTGGCACCCTTGCAGCAATGCAGTGAAGTCTGGAGGTGGCAGCACTGAAAGAAAGCCAGTAACCAGCGCTGGAGATTAAAATACTCTTTGGGACTGACCAGGTTTGACAGAATCAGGATGGAGTTCATGAGAGGGAGGACGCATGTTAGATGTTTTGGAGATGAAGCCAGACAGGGCAGCCTGAGATGGTTTGAACGTCCACAGAGAAGGGACAGGGAATATATGTGTGGGAGGATTCCGAGGCTGGAAGTGGCAGGCAAGGGGCCTGGAGGAAGACCAGAAGGGACTTTGTGGATGTGGCGAAAGAGGACGTGAAAGTTAGCAGGTGCGAGAGAAGAGGATGCAAGGGAGAGAGGTTAGATAGAGCAACACCCCCTCCCCGCCAAATGGTACCCACAGGAAAAGGAGATCAAGGTGCTACGTTTTGTCGCAGTGCTTTTTCTTGATATGCGGAGCAGAAGATTCCCACTGAGATTGAGTGCGTCCACGTCGCCGACGCTAACAACGACGATTAATCGGCACAAACAAGCGAGTGCTGCGGGTTCCCCAAACAAAAGGGACAAAGCGCCACCTTTGGGTTTGTTTGTTCCGGGCCGCACACTGAGTCTAAGCAGGTCTCCGGGACGCTGCAGTCATCACAGTAATTGCACTGTCATTCCCTGCCACGTAGCGCTCCGCTTAACCTCCGCGGCACACCATGCGGCTAATCTGTTTCCAGCGAATGACTCGTAATTAGCAAAGAGTGTACGTTTACAGTAAATGCGCAGCGCACTTGGGCTCGTACACACACACACACACACACACACACACAAATCGTACGTCAGTGTTTTTAAAAGCCTAGAGACGGGGCACTGAATCATTTATCGCGAGCTCCGTCACATGACTGTTTAGGGACACAGGTATTTGCTTGTTATCCTTAATTGTTCTCCCTGCGGCATTCAGAGTGGCCAATTATATTCCTCATGTAAGCGACAATAGGATACGCAAAAGGTCACATTGTTCCAATTCTTGTTCGTATTTATTAGCCAGTCGTGGTTACAGTAATTAGGCAGGTGACGCAGATTCTCCTTTTTTGATGGGTTTTGATGGTCACGAAAGCGCATTTCATTTCATTTATATTTCTTATTTTTTGGAATTTTGTAAACAAGTTGAGTCTGTACTGTGCTAGTTTAGTGGCAATGAGAGAGTTCTGTCATTTTTTTTCTCTCGAGTCAGTCATATTTCCCATAAGGATGGACTCCCATCCAAAGAAAGGTCACCTTTTGTTCTTCTTGACAAGACAAATTGAGAGCCACTCTCAGCATTTTAAATAAGATGTTGCAACGCTGACATTAAAAAAATTGCATTCTTGTGCAAATATGATGGCGGGAAAAAAATATCTTTCAGCGCTGAACACTAAAAAATCAAGTAAAACTTGTCTAAAACCTTCTGATTTTGCATTTTGTGCTGTAATAACATTTGGCCAGGGTTTTCCAAGATTTAACTCGCCCTGCCAAGTTTGTTTTTTTTCGCTTCAGATTAAAATCCCTTTTCCCCAAAAAAGATTTCTCTTGGGAAAAGCCATCTTCTAACGTTGTATAATCAGCAAGATTTATTTTACTGCAGATTCCTACCGACAATGCTTTATTATTGCAAGGAGAATGTTAGAGCGGTGTTGTTAAGTGATGCACACACAACAGGAAGACGTTATGACACAATCAGAGGGTTTTACAGCGCTGTCATCAGGAAGGAATTGAGCAAACACTCATTTTGACAGAAACGACAACTTGTCAGCAAGTCAAAAGTTAAAAAAAAAAAAAAAAAAAAAAGTACCTTGTCGAAAGATGCATTTGAGCTCCTCATAAACCTGAACTGAGCGGAGGAGATTTAGCATATTTTTATGGATGGCAACCCACATGCTCGGCTCTGCTGCTCGTCTCACAAATGTATGTTCCTCACAAATGTGACACCATTTTGAAAAAGGAAATAAACAGGCTTTTCAACCCTATGAGATTCATTTTATTATTGTGCAAGTCTTTTAGGTTTAACAATAAAAGGATTGTTACAACAAAGAAACAACTTGTTATTGTTTTTTTTTCCACAGTGGATGGAATTGGATTGCAATCACTGCAAAGGTACTTACAATTCATTGAATAGCAATTACAAATTTTTACTCTTAACCCTGAAAATTGGTCCAAAAAAATGTAATGATCTTGTAGGCTGACGCCATTTTGTTAATATTCTAGTTCGTCCTCTGGCCGGATGCAATCCCGCTGCTACAACCATGTTGCTTGTGTGGCTCAAGATTCTCCATCGATTTCTGTGTATTTGTCAGCGTGTTTGGCCACGGACCACACGGACACGCACAACAAGTACCTCTGTGCAAAGGGTGCACTGCATCACCATCTGTCAAGGATCCCTGTGCTTAGGGGCCATTTGTGCGGCCGTAACCTTAAAGTCTGAGATAAACTGCAGTTGCACGTTGGCACAGAGTGTAGCTGGACTGTGCGAAGTACACCTCACAGCTAATTTGCCCGTGTTCACAAATCATTGGTAAATACTGTGGGTTCATGGCCTCGCTTACATGTCAGAGTCGCTTTGGTTCGGTTCACGTCCGCTCAGCGTAACCCAGATGACTCATGTTTCATGCATAAAAAATGAAACCGGTTCTGCGGTTTTGTTGTGAGAGGGCGGCACGGTTTTCCACGGCTGCACAGCCTAGTTTGCAAGGTTCAGTGCATTTGTTCAGCCCCCTACATGGAGGCAGGCGAGGCAACATGAGACGCATGGGTTTGTGTTGTTGTCCTGTGTAGTTTAGCAACTCGACGGCCTGAGGCGGAAAACACACTCGATATCTATCTGTTGTCCACTCGGTATGGCGGAGACAGGAATCCAATGGGAGCAGTTTAAACTGGCAGCATGGGGGCAGGAGATATTTTCTGCAGAGCACAGGCTCCGCGAGAAAGAGTGTGTGGGAGTGCGCTGTCTGTGGATTTCATAAGACGGTGGCTGTGTATTCTGTATTCTGTCATTAGACTCGAGGGTTGAAAGGCTTTTAAAAACACAGCCTGGTGATGGCTGAATCATCTGCATGTGAAAGCGAAGAGCGAGGGAGCCCTCGTCGAGAGAGTCTTGACACACCTTCTTCTGCCGTGAGCGTCACGGTCCGCTGCCCTGCTTCCAGCTCGATAAACAACCTCATTTAAAGGGTTTGTCATTTACATTTCCTGCAGAATTGATTAATTGAGTCGGTTTTTACGACCAGCGGGCCCCCTCACTTCTACATAAGCTGCCGGCATCCACTGTAGGTTTTAGCCCATTTTCGCGATCTGTGGGCAGCACAAGTGATTGCTGTTTCATCAGGTGCGTATGGGCGAGTAATGGCCCATTATGTGATCTCACTGAGATTAAATTCCTAACACGTCCCAAGGTTTTGTGGCAAAGTGTTTTAGCAAAAATACTGAAAATGGCTCACAACTGCATGCAATTAAGGTGGAACGTCTTCAAGATACCAAGACCAGTCCAATTATCTAAACCTAATCTTCAAGGACTACGATGACCTTTACTACTGAGAACCTTCGCAGACAACTTTAGCCTAGCCGATGTATCTATCAAACTGACTCTGCATACTGAACGAGACGCGCTGCCTGTTGTCCAAGCCAGCTTCTCCGAGTCCATATGTGTGGCTGCCTCTTCCTATTAAATTGTTCCGTACAATAGATAGCACATGACCAAGGTGGCTTTCTTCTGCCTTGTACACGTCACTACTACTAAGCGAAGCCTGACCATGCACTTTCAATTATTTTTAGCCAGGCCGGACAGCAGAAGTCAACCAGTCTTTTTAGCTGAGTGCTCGTGTTGTGTCTTGACAATTGGACCGTAGCGTTTGAGCTTATTAGCCTGATTTGGAGAGTTGGTGAACATTTGCTTTAAAAGCAGGACGCTGGATTTTGAAAAAACAACTTGGGACTTTAGCTGGACGAACAATGGAGACTTTGTGGCCTGATCATGGCACTTCCACTTCAATCTGTCGCTGCTGCATCCACACACAAAAAAAAACAAAACAGCGTCATGCTGTTTGAAAGCCCCTAGTTGGAGCAATTACAGTGAACTGCCTCAGATTCTTGTTCCCCCTTCAATTGCTCGTGCTCTATTTCGATGTGGTTTGAAGTGATGGTGAATTGATCTCCTGCTTTTGCAGGAAAATTGGTCTTGCCACTGGGATAAACGGTGCAAAACGGTATTTTCTGCTGTTGCAGTGGCATTTGGGAGCCTGTAATCTGATGTAACTTTTTTTTTGTTTGTTTTAACCTTTTTATTATTGAATGTGTATCGCAACCCTTAGTAAACAACATCTAACATTTAACTTTAATGCGTTTTGGACTTTGACCTCTGAGATTGCACGAAATGCTATTATTTGTAATTGCTGTCTCATGTTGCATATGTTACATGGGAAATCGTGATTTATGGTCTCAGATTTAAATGCTATATTGTAATTTTATGTTCTCCTCTGCTTAATCAACATCTACTTTTTGTCTTCTCACTGCTTGCTTACTGAGGCATTTCGGGTCTCCAACTAAGTATAGCAGGCGGTGGGGAAGAAATGATTATGCACTGAGCATGACAAATCTATTCCTCTGAGCATATGCAGGCAATGTTGCTGTCTGCGCAAATAACATCTGATTGGTAAATGGGTCAAAACGATGGCTTTTCCAAACATTGCAAAAATCACATTTTCTGTCTCTACGGACGCGGCTCTGAAGTGATTACCGAGCAGAGTAAAATATTGACACGGAGTGTTGTGGCTCTGGATTAACCACATCAGGTCTCAAGGGCATGTAAACCAGTTAACGCGTGTTATTGATATCATTATTGAACGGGCTATTTGAATAAAGAGGAATGAGAAAGCACGCCGTGCACGGTGATAATGGCGCGCTCCGAGTGGCTCGCTTCTCATTTGCAAGCTTGACTCATGCCTTTGGAATGCACAACACTGCTGCAGGACGAGTACAATAAAATCCAATGTAACAGGACAGCCCCGTGAGGAGCTCAGAATTTCATTCTAAACTTTAAACTTTCTACTCGGATTTCTCGTTCACAAAGTCAACTGTGCCACAAAATATTGAAGACCACAATCGCAGCAAGCAAACAGTTATTTTAGCTCAAAGCGACGGCTTTACCCAAGCGCCTTCTCTATGTATAATGTGGGGAGGAAATATAACAAATAACCCCGGCAGCACACCGTATAGAAACAGGACGTTTCATCCAGTTGTGCTGACTAAGGGGACCGCTCGTTCCTCACAAAGGCATCCAAGCACCACGTCAACTCACCGGAGGCACAAACCTGCATGCAGCAAGGACGATGAGATACCCTTGTTCAAACGCTGTTTAGTAACACGCATTGCTCACACACTCGTCGGACACCTTGGTAAGTACGACTCGCTAGCACTGGGTTAGTAAGTGGTCCATGATTGAGCACATTTCATACACACACAACTTCATGGACATGCTCTGAAAATTCTTGGTTGTCCACAACCTTTTTTTTTTTTACTCACTGTTGCCTTTCTATTGTTTCCAAACAGTCCACTCTTACCCCTGACTCCTGACTTCAAGTCCCATTATCTGCAAACATGAAGAAGATGTATTGACCCTATTTGCCAATCAGACTCACAAAGATCTGTTGTTGTACGGGCCGTAGCACGAATCTATGCAGTAAATTGACCACACCCTTTTTCAAAAATGTTTTGAAAAGGGTCTGTTGTTGTTTTTTTGTAGCGAAGGACACATAAGGTAATTGTATCTCAACAGTAGCTAGTTATAGTTTAAATCTGTTTGTCGCAGA
Organism: Nelusetta ayraudi; assembly: GCF_046127955.1. Classification (NCBI taxonomy): domain Eukaryota; kingdom Metazoa; phylum Chordata; class Actinopteri; order Tetraodontiformes; family Monacanthidae; genus Nelusetta; species Nelusetta ayraudi. Next base: position 2,950,312 of record NW_027466058.1, on the reverse strand, counting down.
TGTTCTCAGGCTGTTTTACTGCACTAAAAAGTCATACAACTGAAACAAGTCCACATAAAGATGCTCATGCGAAAAATGTACTTCTAAAAGTTAATTCCCTGCAGTCATTTAAAAAAGGGCTTAATTATAAACAAAATGATTTTCAAAGAGTAAAGGAACACAAAGTCTCAGGTACAGTAATTAAGTCAAATTTCTTGTATTCTGTGTGTTTTATCTCAACCGAAATTGAAGTGCAAAGAAAAAGAAAACCTATTTGTCTTCTCTCAGTTCTTTTGTTATTCAACCGTGACCACACAGACATGAGAGTGGCATTGATCTTCTCATGGGGGAGACAATAGAACAGGCACATTTCCGGAAAAAAATAATAAACATCACATCACTTTGTGCTCTGCAGGGGTGGACGACCGTCTTTGGAACGGCGCGCATAAGCAAACTAACTTCTAAATATCACTCTTTCTTTTTCTGGTTGTCATTTTCGAACAAATTGTCCCCTCGGAGTTTGTCCCCAGCCAGCAGAGATATGAGAGAGCGGCGCAGGAAATCAAGGAAGCTGTCATAGTCGCGTCACAGTTAAAACTTTGAGTGCAGTCGTCGCCCGTCGGGAAGAAAGCCAAGCTTGTGGGCTCTGAGAATTACGACCTCTTAGCTGTCACTGGGCGCAAAGATATGCTCCGGCCGACGTGATTCATGCTCCGGCCACTCTGAGTCACGGCTACTCCCCATCCAATTACCATCCCATAATATATCAGGGGAATTACGGCTACACCGAGGAAAGTCGGCAGCAACGCGGAGACACCTGTAGGTAATGGACGGCGGCGGCGTTTGGGTCGGATCACGTCACAGATGTATTGATTCAGCCTGCGGGAGGCCGAGGACCACCGACAACCCGGGCGAGAGGAGGAGGATTTGCCGAACCCCCTCCTTTTCTCCCCTCCGCCCGTTGATCTCATGGCTACAAATTATCTCCAACATGCGTGTTCTTCGGTTTCAATCCCCAACCTGTGCAGCCACAACTCAAGGCCGAACCTCTAACCACTAATGGGCGATGGGGATGAGCGGCAGGTAACGCAGTCTGAACTCCAGCTGCCGTGCTTTATCTGCAGGTCAAGGTTAACGTAGCCGAGATAATTGCTCATGCCGTTGTATTGGGAAGGGCTTTGCAGGGGAATGTGTTCAGCCTTGTATTTCTGAGCCGAGGTGAAGATGATGATGATGACGGACAGATTTGACAGAATTGTTGCAAACACGCTTAAACACAGTCGACCCTCCATCTCACGCACGGTCGGAGGTGCCATTTGTGCTCCTTTTAGATGCTGTGTCTGTTCGGTGTGAATGCGGCTGAAGCAGGTTGGGGGGGCAAGAAGAAAAAAAGACACAAAATCATTAAGCAGTAAACCTACTCAGCTTAACAGTCATAGACTAGACGAGCTTGCTTGACTGTTGTAGAAAATCAAACTCACACCTGCGGTCGTCCTGTCGTACTGCACTGCACTCTTCGACAACCGCCATCACTCCAGCGGTGATATTTGGGCTGACAGCACTCAGTCTCGATTTGACAGGAAAGGCCTCCCACTCTGCCGGAGGTGAACGCTGGGCATTTTTAAAACGAACATCACAATTAGCTCCATCAGTCTCCTCTCCGGCAAAAAGAGAGAAAGGAAATAGATATGTATGTTGGGGTGCAGCGGAAGGAATAGCTTGACTGTTAAACCTTTTTTCCCCTGAAGCTATGGTCAGTCTGATATAAATATTCCAAACACATCATTTCAATGGAGCGATATGAGGCCATCTCAGTGGTTTGGTGGAGTAAGCACTGACCTGACCTGAGGTGCAACCCACACATTGCCACAGGCCTGAGTTCACGAGGTCAGGTCTCCAACCCGTGCGCATATCAAAACAACTTCACAGTCCAATAAATGAAGTCCTTGGCGCAACAGTTATTGTAATATAACAGTTGATGCGCAAAAACAATACTGCCATTGCCGCCAGCAAAAAAAAAAACAGCATCCCATGAAGACGGCATAGAATTTCACAAGAGACGTTTTATTTATTTATTTTATTATTTTTTTTTTTTTTTACTCCAGGATGAGTTAAAGTCCAGAGTGCAAAAGAGAAGCCGAGAAAGGAGGCAGAGCCTACGGCAACACCACGGTATGCTGTGGCACCCATGTCAGAGCAGTCAAGGTCTGATTCTGGCTGATGGGGCAACCATGGCTATACTTTTTTTGTTGCAGTGAATTCTACTGAGCCAGCGCACAGTTCGTGATGGCTCAACCCAGGGTCGTTATGCAGAGGATGCTCAATAGAATTCAAGAAGAAAATGACAAATTTGTGCAATGATGGAATCAATTTTATGCTTTATTTTCTTAAAAGACTGAATTGAAGAAACATCAGATACCAGATGTCTATCAGATATTTATATTAATCCAAAGGAAAGCATTAACCATGAGATCTGATTGTATAAAGCGCTTTGAGACACCATTGGTTGTGATTTAGCGCTGTACAAATAAAGTTTTATTATTATTATTATAAGTTAAAGACAACCATCAAGATGCCACTGCTAGCATACAACTGAGACCCTGCAACCAATACGAAGCTGCTGGTGGTTGCTTGGTGAATCAGCAAAAAATAAATTGTCTGAAACACTTAAATGTGATAGACAGAAATTCTCTTGAATCACTTCTCAAGTCTTGTGCTTCTTTTTTTAAAATGCCTCCTGCTCACCTGGCGTATTTTGTGGGTTAAATCCAAAGAACACGGGAGGATTCCATCTTGCAGCACCAGGTTAATTATTTTTCAGTGTGGTGTACTCTTCTTCTCAAATGTGGTGTATGGACATGAAGGAAGCCATGGTACAGTATCTCTGACATCGGTCTAATCCAAATAACTGGTTAGCTGAGATCGTTGAGGATGCAGCCCGAGACCCCGGTGAAGACAGGTAGTGAGTTGTTTTTTTCCTTCTCTTTTTCTTAACTTCACTGACTTTCACAGCATGGACTGAGACTTTCATGTGAGTGCAGAGCTCAGTCACTGATAGTGCCTCTGTGATGATTTATGTTTGAGGATTTCACACAGCTCTCTTAGGACACTACAAAGTTTGATACGTGTAATAGGATGCCTCCGACTCTCTAGCTCTGCCTTTAACTAGTGTGAAATCCGCCAGCCAGCCAGTCAGCCAGCCTGCTGAATAAAGTTTGCACCAACAAGTTTTTGAGCCGAGGTGCTTGAGGATATTACACATCTATTTATGGCCACAGCAGTGAGGTCCAGCTGTATGTCCCTTATCCTATTGTGGAATTCAAGTTTCCCCAAGTTTAATTTCTCAGAAATAGCCACTGCCTCAAAGCTGATTTACTGCTCCCTTCCTAACGCACTAGCAGACTTTGAAATAAAAACATAAATAAATAAATAATTCCTTTGTTGCTGTGGGTCGTGCAGGTCTTGTATGGTTATGAAAAACAGGAGCGTTAAACAGCTAGGCAGGCGGTGCGACTTCTGTTGTGAACCAAAAATAACAGCAGCAAAGGCATTTGTATGACAGGTCAAAAGCAGCAGATTGAAAATGCACTAATTCTCTGCATGAAATGGAATTTAATAAAAACTGGTTATTTGGGCAAATTGTCCATACAAAAGTCCTTTTGTGAAATTATTTGTACTTATCTGTCTATCTGTACTCATATTTCCTAACAGACAGCCTGCTGTTTTCATTTATTTATTTATTTCTACAAGCTTTTAGGAGATTTACCTTGAAGCATTGATTTTAATGTCAGAGTTAGCAGAGCTGTGATTTGTTGAACTCATCTGAGGTTAAACACCACAGCAACATTATTACACACACACATTTATAAGATGTAAATGTGCTGCAGAGGGTTGTATATGTTTGCTATTTACCTCCAGAGCTGAACCTAACCTAGGCCAGTAGATATGATTAAACCTAGATTGCGTTTGTGTTAGATGAGCATTTTTTTTTTTTTTTTAGCACAAGTGAAAATGACATCAGCATTCAACACAGAGTGGGATTGCGATGTGGTTTGTTTGTGGCTGTGACATAAATCCCCTGCTGTGGGACATGTTAAATTAAGGGAGGACAAGCTTCTTCGTTGGTAGTCCTCTGTTGTTCTTGCACAGATCATTATCTAAACATTACTCCACAATGAGGCCAATACAAAGAGGCTTAAAGAGGCATTTTAAATCCAGCTGGAGAAATGGCCGGCCCACCCAAAGACATGTTTATCGCAAAATCTGCATTTAAAATAAAAGATTGAAGCCACAGTTGCTTTAATTTGAAATGGTCGGGGATGGGGAAAAAATAACAACATATTGATTGTTTATATTCTCCCACATTTTGTTTCACTGACGTTATCTTGGATCCGGCCAATCACCATGAATCTGAGCGCCCTGTGTGCAGGCTGCCTTTTGTCCCTCAGCTCGCTCGCCTCATAAACAGTGTGTTTTAGAGAAACCACGTTAATATATGACACAGCAGGGACTTGATGGTGCCGTTAAAACAGAATATCATTGCTTAAGGCAAGGTGACAAGGATAATAATCTGGTGGCCCTTCATGTTTAATATTTAAATCCCAAAGGTAAAGAGGTAAAAAAAAAAAAATGGAAGCGTCCTTGTTCCAGTGCCCTTTCAATGGGTTCGGTCCAGGCTAATCTATCAAAGTGCAATCTGCAAACACACCTCATTTTCACAGATGCAGCTATGATTTATTGCTATTAAATTGATATGGAAGTCCGAAATGTGCAAAGGCCCCTGATAGACACGTTCTCTGCAAGCAGTTCACAAATAAAGATGTAATTTATTTGTCTTTCTCATATTTAATATAATCCAATATTGTATTGTACATGCAATTGTTCCCCCCCCCCATTCTATTTAAAGAAAACCAGCGTGAGGCACTGCTGCCCTTGGGTAACTGTGATTATATGTGTTTGCGATGTGGCTGCCTCTCTAAACACCGATTTATTTCCCTCTCGTGCAACAATTACTTGTTTTGTCACTGTTTTCTCCCTGCAAACCAGAGGGGAATACATTCTTTGTGGCTCCGTTTTGGGGAAAGAGCAGGATAATATATTGCATTTCTATTAGATGAGAATGGGCTACATACGGCGCAGCAGCGTTTACCCCAGAGCTTGGCTGTGTTTGTGGTTCACAGCCAAGGAAAGGTCACTTATCCTCACTCGGGGGAAGAGAGTTTGTGCAGATAAATACTGATTAATCCCAGAAAGATTCCCAGAATATTTCTTAGGTTTGATATTTAAATACCTTATATGGATTTTCAGCCAATCACACCTTGCCTTTAGGCTTCATTTTTTATCGTTTGGTGACATTTCAACATCTGTGCTTGCTACACTTACAGACTGGGAAGTCAACAGACTGGCAAACTGTTTATTTCTTTATTCCTCACAGAAACTCAGGGCACAAGTATGAAGCAAACACAAGCACCAAACTGTCACATCTTATATTACTCTGTATTGTTTACAGTATAGAGGGCCGCCTCATTCACTGCGCGATGTGTGGTGAGTGTGTACGCCCGGGTTCATAAATCAGCCAAGAGGATCTTGTGCAACAATCTAATTATATCTCTATTCAAGAGGGATCCTGGTATATCTCAGCGGGCTCCATGCAAGCTGACTGTGTGTGCATATCTGTGGGCTTGATTAACAAGTTGTTGAGTCAGCACATTGTCTGCCTAAAGTGCTTCGTGCCCGCCGACTTTGTAACACGCGGGAATGTGCTAAAAAGTTCCTGAAATTACCGCTGGTCAATATCTGTCGACTCTTGTTTGGCTGGCTTGTAAAGTTTTCTGCTCAATTCTTCCTGAAGTGAATTGTCAATCAGTTTAAGTTCATTTGGTTGTGTATGGATTCTTTTTTTTTTTTACTTTTAAAATTTTCTTGGAAGTGATGATGGGACTTAAAGGGATGGTTTTAACCCACAGAGTGCAGCGCTGAGCTTTCAAGTGGGAGCTTTTTTTTAAAAAAAATAATAATAATACAAATAGAAAAGGAAAAAAACTAACTAACAAAAATAACTCCTCACAAGGTCCATTGAAGGCAACCAGCATCAGCAGCATGTTGCTAGGCACAGGAAAATGTGGAATAATGAGAATGATTTTGCAGGGCTATATAGATAAATGCTAGTTTTTTCCCACCCCTATGGTGTACATTGTCATAAAAAGCACAGAAGGTCAATATTTCTACATCTAATGAAGACGCCTAATGCTGCAGGAAATATGAGCTCCGTTATGAGCGAAAGGGCAGCTCGTTAATCTAGTCGCAGTGGGGAAGCGAACCAAATTTGAGGACTTAAATGTCTTTCAACAGGATAAGCATAGGAGATGGAATATGTCAAGTCTTAAGGTCAGGCAGCTGCTTCACTCTGATGTATTTTGATAAGAACTGCCTTAAAATTGATCCAGAAATTACTCGGAACCGACAACGGGCAAGGCTGATCTCAGGGCTTCTGGGGCTTCTGAAGGGAGGTGGGGAGTTCTGGAGGGTGGGGAGGGCAGATTGAATGCAGTGGGGTACAAATCTCAGAGGGAGGGTCCTCGCTGAATGCAAAGTAAATCCCACCGCGAACAAACAATAAAGAGGAGGAAGGTGCAGCAGAAGGCGGTGACCTTTACGGAAGGATCTGTCATGTCGCTCTGTGTTTCCCAACTGGTGAGGCTTAAAAGTGGGTCAAGGAATTACGTCAGCGCGTCTGATGTGAAAATGCGTGACATTTTTTTTTTCTCTTTTATAAATTGTGGTGAAAAGGCCTCGCGAGATCTGTGTCAAATGCAGATAGTGGTGTTGTATTGTCAATAAAGGAAACTTGTAAACACATCCGATAAACGAGGAAGGATCCACTGGGCCGTGGCGCGTGGATGTTGGAAGCGTGGCGTTCTGGCAAATTGCTTCCTTCGATACGCAAACAGACTTCCTTCTAACACTGCCTGTAATTTGTGGACAGCTGGTGGTAGCGGTCCAGCCCCCGGGCTTACAAATGGACACTCTTCAAGCCTTGCTAGTTAGAGTCTAGGTTGTGGGGTTGGTGGGGTGTATAAATGGCCAAGACCCTTCGCTCCCTCTGCAGCTAGCACTGAATTGCCTCAGAGCAAGGCACTTAACCCCTTACTGATGCTGTTGCATGGCAAGGAGCAGTAAGACTGAAGGCGGCGCAGCTCCCTGGTGTGAGCGCGGTTGTCGCCTACAGTGAACGCGGATGTAGGTCACTGCAAGAAAACCGCGCACGACGACGGCAGGGGCAACATAAAATAAATATTGTAAAAGGCGCGATGACAGATTTAAACACACACACATACACACTTTGAAGGCAGAGTTGGTTTAACATCGCTCATGAATAATTCTTAAGTCAACCACTTAAAGGTTTTGTGTGCCAGATTTAGTAGCATCTGGTGGTAAAAAGGCATATTGCAACAGATCATACCTGCGTGTTTATCATGTGTAGTGATATGCCCATGGCCATGCTGCTGTTTATTATTAGTATTGCCACAATGGTTAATTATTTACCACCTCTCCTTTTTTTCTCCCCCTACTCTGTTGTCTTTTGAATTTTCATCACCTTGAAACAATTAAAAACATTTAAAATAAATAATTAAAAAGGCTACAGGCCAGGTTTAGAGGCCACCATCCGGCCATGCTGCGATCGCTATATCAGAGGCAATCTCCATCTAATTATCAGCCCAAGCACTTGTGGCAGCTCATGCATGGCCAAGAGCTGCAGTAATGTGTATTTACTCTCTAGGTAATACATGAAATGGTCATCAATTCCTTGAGTGAATGGATTTAATAGCTTTATTTGTTTATTTATTTATTTTTTGGGGGGGATTTTGTCCTTATTAAATGTGTTCCCCAATCTGAATCTGCCATGGTTCAATTATATTTATGAGATAATCAGTTCTGCTCCTTTTTTATTTTATTTTTTTATTTATTATTTAACTTATTTTTTCCTCCCTCTTTTACTTCCCGCAGGTACCCGCACATAATCATTTCCAGCGGCCGGCAGAGCTCCGGTTGTTTACACAAGATAATAACTGGTAGGGGCTAATAAATATTTAGTCAGGGCTAATTGAATAATCAATCAGGCGGACTGTGTCCCCGCCCTGTTCTGCCCCGGAGGACCATCGCCGACGCCTTCATCCCTCGTCGGCCGCTCGCACTTCCTCCCCCTCCTCTTCCTCTTCCTCCTCCTCACCTGCCGGGGACAAACCTGGAGGAATCTTCATCAAACCTCTCAGCCAGCCACGTGGCGGACCGTCTCTGCGTAACGGTGAGCATGCAGCCGCCACGTTCTTGTCCACGCCGAGGTAGGAAGTTGTGACCAAGTCGCGCAGACGCGGCAGATGGCTCGCGTGCAGCAGATTAGCGCTTCCGCGCTAAATCCCGCGGCCTCGAGGACTGCGGGAGTATATGGGGCAGAGAGCAGAGGACGAGGCTGAGCCCTGGCGCCGCTAAGCCGCGTCTCCCTCGCGGCTGCTGCTGGTAGGGTAGGTGGTGGTGCTCCTGTGGGAGCTCCAAGCCTCTTGTCAACTCCGGCCAGAATCCCACCGGAGCTGCCCCCCACCCCCTTCCTGCGAAGTCTCCAGGACGCCGCAGCTAGCTTGGAGGTGTAGAAGAGGCACGCGCGCACACGCAGGATGAGAGCACCTGTGTGAATGAGGCTGACCCCCGCCCCATTCTAGTTCGTGTCCGTGCGCACTGCCACGCGCCATCCCAATCACATCACTGTATATTCATGTGACACAATCTGTGATGCTAATGTGGCTCAGCAGTGGGACCTGACCCCATTGTCTCCTTCGTTCAGATATACAGCGAGTCACTTCATTAGAGGTGCACCAATTCAATTCATACTTCCCACACTGATATGGCTTTTTGTTATTGTAACAGTACCACCCTGTTGTCAGGGCCAGCTAGGCCATCAAAGTAGCTATGTTTGCCGTAAATATGATAAGAAAGTTATTCTCCATAGTCTTTTCACATCATATAATATCCACTTGGTCGAGTTGCTTCCATTGTCGTATATTACTGTAGAGTTTTTATCCAATCATTTTTCAGCTAGCTTTTATTGTCAGGTTCCATGAAATGTCTTAGGCCAGCGGAACCAACATAGCAGGCTCCTGTCCACTGCAAGTGAACGGGCCACGGTTAGTTGTGATAGCCAATCAGATCTCAAATATGCGATACCAAGACCAGCTTGCGTAATGCCAACGCTGAACTTCACATCGATGCGTCCTGTGATTAGATTACACACTTTCTCAACCTGGAGATCCAGTTGCAACCACTGCAACTCTCTGGTGGTGGTAATATGAGGTGTATTAATTTAGGATGGACCAACTATGACGCCACTGATGGCCTAGGCGTGAAATGCGCGGCCTGCCACTGTATTATAATAATGGCATCTTTCTATTGTTGTTTAGGTTGTTGGAGCATTTCCTGTAAGGTTGCCCATAGCAGTCTACAACCCAACACTGCACCTTTCCCCCACTGTTTATCAAATAAGATATTTTATATTGATGTGCAAGAACTGACATAAATCCCTGTTTAAAGCAACATATTCTGTGTTTCCATAAAGCCTTCATGTACATTAAGAGGAACATCTCATTGGAACATGGGTTGAAAGGCATCACTAACGTTGTTATGCCCTGGCTGAAGAGCTCCTCAGGACCAACGGCAGCAGACTAGCAAAAATAATTACAATCTGCTGCTGGATTTGTTTAACTCTGCTTCCTCCTGCAGATGACTTAAATACATAACCCCATTATTAGGCAACTATTCTGTGTTGAATTGGATCTGCCTCAACTCTACTGTTTGGAGTGTTGTTCAGAGCATCTTTAAAAATAATTTGTACTCCTGAACACGCACTGCAAATATCTAAGTGGGAGCAGAATTTTCTCGGCAACCCTGATGGTGATTGCATGTGCTCAGTCGTACATCCTCTTGGCAGTGTGGTTGCGCAATGATGTAGGTGCTAAATCGTAGAGGCACACTGTACATCCGCAGCTTCCTTTCTTCTGAAAATGGATTACGGCTTTCAAAAATGTGCAGTGCTGTGATGTGTAATATAGTTTGATTTGGTGAAATGGAAGCAAAATGTGAGACGCGCAGGGCACCGGTATTCCGATCGCCTGAGGACTGTCTCCGTGGGACCCAAATGGTGCCACTTTGAGCACTATAATCAGCTTTAAATGACGTGTAAAACGCGAGAGGCTGCGACGGTAGCGGGTGTAAGCCCTGTGTGGGTTTCCTGCTTTTGTGTCGCTCAGTTTCTGTGCGAGTCCCTGTTTGCGCTGCTCTGAAAAAAATTAGACAAGCACAATAAATGAGTAAAGAGAGGCTGATTATTTGTTGAATAAGTGCACTTGGGGCCTTGTGGACGTGTTGGGGTGGGAGGTATGATAAGACCGTGCTTGCCTGATTACAATGACGCACGAAAGAAGAAGAAGAAGAAGGGGACAATTTTAGCTCAAGCAACTACACCTGCCCGAAACCAATTTCCTGGTCTCCAGATGCACCACATGCTAACTCGCCTCCGGGTTGATGGCCGGGGCGACCGCAGTGTGTCATGGGCTCTCGAGGCTCGGCGCGGCTGAAGAAGTGCGCGTGCTGCAATTCCCCCCCGAGCGCCGCCGCACAAGTGGCACAAACAAACAAAGACGCACACACACACACACACACACACGCACACAGCCTCACCTTATTGAGCCTCTCCTCGCGCAGCTCCAAGTAAACAGGAAGCCCCGGTCTGTACTTCAGGGCAGGTGGTGGTGGTGACTGATGAAGGTGTTGCCCTGCAACAAAAATTAGAAATTCATAGAAGTGAAGTCACGCTGGTGAAGTTGGCGCCGCTGCTCCCGTCCTCCGGTCTTATTCAACCTGTGCTTCACCCTCGTGTAAAGTGTGACAGTTTGAGAACATATTGCTCTCCTGCGAGTGTTTACCGGGCCTTTTTTTTTTTTTTTTTTTTTTTTCTTTACAGAGAGCAAGCAGGAAAAATGAAAATGTGTTCTCGGGTAGGGGAATGTTTACTGTAATTCTCCACTCTAGGATAAATTCACTTGCCACGTCAAATGGAATGTTTGCCCACATCTTGTACATTCGTTGCGATTGTCCGGAAAAAAGGCCCTTCGGAGAGGGAATAACGGCAAAAGGCCCCATTAATCTTTACAATATCAGTTTATTTATTATTTATAGATTTATTGTAGTTCTCCCACAACATTGGTGTAGTTACAAAAATACAATTATGTTTTTTTTTTTCTAAATTGATGTGCTCTGTGGCATGCTGTTGTTTGGTTTTTTTTGTGTGATCTGTGCACTTTAAGGCTGAGCCTGTGATTCGGTTGCGCTTATTCATTGAGCAGCACATCCTGTTCGCATGACTGAGTGAAAGTACCCTCTATTAAAGGTTGGCAAGACGTACGAGTGAGATCCCTTAGCGCTTAAGCTGCTTAACGTTAAGAAGTTTTGATATAAGTATCTGTATTCTGAATAATGGAATGGGCGGAGCCGGTTGATATGTATGACACCTCCGTAGCAGAAAGAGCACTGGAGAGCTGCTGCAGGCGGTCGACAACAGCAGTCGCTTGTTGCTCTAATCACCTGCTAACCTGCCTCGTACCTCCTGCCTCTCCACTCGTTAAAGGGGAGATGACCACTTAGGCGACCCATTGAGAATTAAGAGCGCATGAAAACATGTCTGCCAGACGTGCAAGTTGGCTTTTTGAGTCACAGACTCGTTTGGAAACGATGCAGTTCTTTCTCGCTTCTTTCCTCGCGATTGCTGATGAAACACTCGCAGGTAAACGATAAGAGCGTTGAAAAGTCCCCCCCGCCCCCTGCTGCCCACTGCACTCTGCCCCAGAGGAATGGAATTGATGGGTTGGTTTCAGGGCCCGGATGCTCATCAGTGTTATGGCTGATTAGTGGTGATCCAGATCGCTACCCAGGGAGCGCAAGCGATCAGTCCAGTAGCATCTGTGGCCAGCTGCCTGCCGAGGTTCTGGCTAATCAGTCCTCCAGTGGCTCCGCCGTGACATCATGGGTTCTGTTCCTCCGCAGTGTTTTCACTGGTAACCAAGCACTGGCAAAATAAAGTGAAGGGGAAAAAACGTTTTTACCGTTTTCTTTTTTTCTAGCTTTGAATTTCGGGATATCAGAATTCGGAGGTTTTATTGGATGAACGGGAGTGGATGTTGGGTGAAGAGAGGTGGAAAAGTATGACCGAAAAAACATCCAGAACCACTTCATGATGGTGGCAGCTGGTCCTTTTTTCTCCTCTGACCCACTCTGAATCAGGGCTCCGAGTATCCAATCCCACACAACAGCTTTGTGGGAAAAGTGAACCGACAGAGAAATGAGGTTTTGTCCCAGCTGATTGAAAACCTGTGTGTTCACTTTGCTGTGAGATTATTTTTCTGGTGTGAAGACTTATTCCACCTAAGTTTTGTTTACTTGCTTCGCTTCCCCACTATTTCTCCGATAGAAAAAAGAAGCGGCTTACTGCTAACTAATGGTGCTTCTGGTTATTGGTAATTTAAAAACCTTGAAAAGGATCGTGAAGGGAGGAATTTTTTTCTCTCTCTTTGCTCTTGCACTTTCAGCAAATAAATAAAACAAAATACAAAGTATAATTTTGGCAGTTCCGCTGAGGAGAAGTGATTGTAAATGGATGTGAACGCTCCCCTGCAGATTTCACGCTGGAGGCTTATAACCTGAGCTAATGGCTTTATGCTGCTTTTAGGCCACAGGACAAATTACATCTAAGCAGTCATCCTCAGTCCCGGGGCTGGCAAACATTAGTTTGCTGGCACTGTCTCACGAGCTGTCTCGCAGCATTCAGCCACGGCCGCTGTCAAACTCTGTGGACTCTGAAATCATGGAAATCATCTCCACCTGTGCATCCTTGTCTCCTGCAGATCCATTGAACCATAACGAGCAACAGCTACCGTCATTGTTGTCTACTCTCTTTGATGACATCTTACGCAGAAAAAAAATGCACTACACACACACACGTGTGTGTGTGTGTGTGTGTGTGTGTGCGTGTGTGTGTGTGTGCGTGCACATATGTATATATACTGTGTATATATATATATATATATATATGTATGTGTATATGTATGTGTGTGTATGTGAATATATATATGTATATGTTGATCATTGTAAGCATGTGGCAATTTGTTGTTTTGATATCATCATAATTATTATATGATCCTCTAAGCTATCAGTTAGATATGACAAGTTAAGTCAATGGCCTTCATGGCATAGATGGCTTGTTTGAAAAATTATAAGTGAAATATGCATTTCCTTGTTTAAAAAAACCCAAAACATTATTATATTGTCGTCGATGTTGTTGTTTAAAGTTAATATTCTGGGAACTTGACAGCTGGGATCGGCTCCAGCAGACTCCTGCGACCCTGAATGCAGGAGGAAGTGCATATAGAAGATGAATGAATGAAGGACCGAATGAGTGAAAATGAATGTCAAAGTTATCATTTTAAAGCTTTGTGGAATTAGTTTTTCCCGCTCTTTTGTGCTCATGCATTGGAATTGTTTCAGCGCATTTTGTTTTTTCTTTGCCAGTGTTGCCGGCACTTGCGGCGAGCATTTCCAGATGCTTGCAATGTTTGACAGGAGTGCTATAAGGTGATCCCAAGCCAGACTAGGCATGTTCTTCTCCAGCTAAATGTTCTTCTTTCAGCCAAATGATGGTCTCTTCCTTTAGATCCCTCGTTTCCAGGCTCTAGATTATGCTCTTGTTGTCCCGGCCTCCGGTCGTGAGCGAAGAAATCAAAGGGCTTTAGATCTCTTGTGATGACAGACATTTGTTGGCCTGCCAGTATGTGATCATTTATTGTGCCCCTCTCCCAGTCATCAGTCAAGTGAGGACACACAAAGCCGCCTTGATCCGTTGCTCTCTGCTCACCTGCGTGTGCGGCATCCCAAAATGTGCGTCGCGCTGAGCCATGGTGGAAGCAGGAGGCAATTAGTTGACCATCACATCCGTGACATTGCCTCTGACCCCCCCACCCTCCCTTTTTTTTTTTTTTTCTTCAACCAACACCTCCTCAGTGTGTGGCCATCAATTTAATCCTGACTGATCAATACCTCCAAAGCGTCTTAATATCACCAAAGACCTTCTGCGGCGGGGGGGGTTTCAGAAGAGGTGCTACAGTATGAATGAAATGAAAATTATTAATTAACAGAGCATATAATTCATGTTGAGGTGCAGAATCAAGAAAGGAGAATGTGTTTCCAGGCTTGAATGATGATTCACTGGGCTTTGCTTGAACACAAAAGGAATCATTGTGTACGTCATGTATCAGATTGTGAATTGCATTGGCTTTGCTGCTGTTCCAATACTGCTGCTCTACTACAAAGGCAGATGGAGTGCAACGGTTTTAAGTCTACGTTCTCGGGAGATCCGTCTGGGAAAGCTTCAGCCTGAATTGTTATTGGCCAAACAGGACCAGGCGGAGGAGGGAGATGGGACATTTCCTAGGATGAGTCCTCATTTGTCTGATGTATAGGGAGGTTTTAACTGTGGACTGTGAGCAGAAGCAGTCAGGTCACTGTGTGAGTGGGTTTTGTTGTCGGGTGTTGCTGATCCGCCAACGTCTTGTCTAAAATAGATTTTTTTTTTTTTTTTTAATGAAGACATTATGCCTTGAAGTTAATTTGTGAAAATTTTCTCCAGATGCCATGAGGCAGAACTGTCTTGAAAGGGAGTCTTGCAAAAAATGTAACATTTTTCCCATTTTTCTTGCATGTTTTTTGCATAAGCGATAGTGCAAGTTTCAGTTTTGGCAGAAGCATAACAAACGTGTTTGCGTTGCATTTCAAAACAGCATTTTCCAGAAATGCAAAAATCCGCTCAACCTTCATCCTCCTTGAAAACCTGTTTTGAACTTTTGTATTTTTCCCCCTCTCAAACCAGATGGCAGACATGTTAATCAAGACTTCACCTCATCTCATGTAAATGAGGCCTTTTGAGTCTGATGTGCAGCACAATAGTTGCAATCACTCCATCACTCCCACCCTCCATCGTACCCGGCCTTTATTCCACCTATCGCCCTGCAGTTGTTCCTATCAGCGCTGTGTAAACTGATCAAGAAGCGACTACTCTTCTGAGGAGGCGCCGTTTCTCCTCTCTGTTGTTGTGTGTTTTTTTTTTTATTATCTGGTGCTCGTGTATGAAAAAGGCCTGAGGGAAAAGGACAATGCTGCCTGCTTCAACTCATCTCGCAGCCAGACACTGAGTCGCTGGCAGGGCAGAGGGAATATTTTATGCGACAGTGTCACTCTGTGTAAAAACCTCGGGGAGGCTGCGGCTGCTGTGACACACTCGGTGGTCAGCAGCACCGCATATGATTATGACAGCGCTAGACCTTCAGTGAGACACAGCTCTGAAGATGGCTGTGTCTAGGGTTTTTTTTTTTCCCCCCATCAAGATTTAAGGCCTTTATGAACTGGGAATGTGACACGAACATTTCAAAACCATTCGCACTGTGCAGATATGATGATGAATGATGGATTCCGTGAACATTTAAATTCCAATTTGCTTCAGTGAGGCATCCCAGTCAGATTGAAACAAACAGCAGTTTGCAATGTTAAGGAATACAAAGGTCAACCACAACAACAAAAAAATTCTGTTCATTTCATGAATCAATATTGATTTTTTTTATGTCAGTAAAAGGATTTTGACTATTAATTCTATTGATATACTGAGTCAGCCAAAATAATATATACACACATCAGGAAAAGCTTTCATAAATATTTCAATACTAAATTTACTCAGAGATTGCAAAATTGATACAGGTGGCCTCTACAATTACGAGAGGTGCTCACAGTGGTTTATTTTGCGAAAAAACTGTTTTCGAAACGCAGCTACTGACACGTGTTCCTGTCTTTCAGGTTCTCGCTGCTCATCTGGAGCCTCCGGGCCGCATGTTGCATCACCTCCACGAGCCTTTGTACGACAATTGACTTGGTTCCTCCTGGAGATGACACGCTGTCAGGACTCCTGATCCGCCGCGACTAATTCTGAAGGGGGAGCGCAAACATGGCGCCGCCCTGGCTTCACCTGATTGTCGCCTGCGCTGTCGTCGGCGCCGTCCGCTGCCGGTCGGTTTGCCCGCGGCAGCCTTCGCTCGAGTGGCGCCCCAAACCAAACGCCACCCCGGTGAGCTGGACGCTCGTGGGGAACATCTGCAGCGGCGAGTCCGAGTGTCGGGGCCTCCGGCCGGCGGCGGCGGCGGAGGAGCCGATGACGTCGGAGCTTTCCGACTTTCCGCAGATGTGCCCGCTTCAGCTGCAGCACGGCGACTCGCTGCTGATGTCGGCCGACGACACTCTGAGGTCGTACGGCGTCCGGCTGCTCAACGTGTCGAGGCAGGAATTCCAGAGCTGCTCCGCCGCCGGCGCCGCCGCCGATCGGCTCCTTTTCCCGCACCACGTGAACGACGGCGAGCCGGTGGGCGAGAAGTGGCTCGCCCCGGGTCAGCACCACTTTGTCGCCGTGCACGGCGACGACGCGGCGCAGCTTTGCAAGCTGGGCCTGCGACTCAACGTGACGGTCAAAGCGCAGCTGTGCCGGGCCTCGCCGCTGCTCCGCCTCTGCTCGGGCAACGGCGCGTGCCGGAGCGGCCCCGGCGACGCCGCGTACCACTGCCACTGCCGCCACCAGCACTCGGGGACCTTCTGCGAGAAGTCGGACCCCTGTCTGGACGACCCCTGTGAAAATAAAGGAGTGTGTTTGAGCAACGGAACAGCAGGCCCGGACCGGGCAACCTACAAATGCCTGTGTCCTCCACATTTCACAGGTATGGATGAAAATGTTGTTGCCACTGCTGTCCTGCTCTTTGCCCTGAAGATGTTTGCGTGTTGTTGTTGTTGCTGTTGTCGCTGCCCTGCTTGTTGTTCTATGAGACCAAACACAAATTTCCACATTGTGGACAATTAATGAACTAAGTAACTAAACCGTGAGAAAGGTTTAAGAAAAATATAGTGATGATTCTTCATTTTTTTCACTGCGATTAAACACTGAATTTCCGTAGTTAACCGCAATTAATCACATTGTTTTGTACGTTTTAAAATTATGACATTTTTCTTTCTGTGTCTATGTTTATGTAAACATACAAAACATATCCACGACATGCATGTCAAAATATTGCGCGGCAGCTTGAAGACCTGACTGTGGGTGAGTGGAAGGGATGATTAAAAGAATAAAGGCATTGTGCCTTGTATTTAATCTCATCTCCATTAATGCGTTGATGTTGACAGCCATTATTTCTACCTCTGACATTCCTTGAGGTTTGTCCAGTTGACGCAGTGGGCAGAGCTGCCGTAAACTTCTCGACGGTGTTTGTACATCTGTCGACGCGTCCAATAGAATTTTGTACGGCCGTCATCATTTCGAGTTGCGCAAAAGGAGAATTTTAATGCACTCCAGTGCTTCTGTCTCAGTCATACATTTATTCCACACTTGAAGTTAATGTGACTCGGGACTCATCACTCACATGTGATCCAAACTGAATTTCAAAGAAAGCCGCAATTCTTTTTAAATGTTTCGAGTCACTCAGTTTGTGCTGCCACATTCATGTCTCTTTCTTTCATCTCTCAGCGTGTTATCTGAATTCAGATGCCATAATTCAGCAGTTTCCATTCCTTGTCAACTGTACTGATCTTTATTTCAGGGGTTAACTGCTCTGAAGTCGTCGGCAGACAAAACTGCGGCAGGATTTGCGAATATGGGACGTGCGTTCAGTCGTCGCCGGCCTCCTTCAGATGTGTCTGCGACTCAGGATCCTCCGGTAAGGAGCGCTCGCACCGCCGCGTGTTGCCCTAGAACAGACACACCGACTCAATGTGATACGACCACGACGGCGTCGGGGTTGAAAATGTCACTCTGCAGTTTTGATTCCTGACGGGTGAATCACAGTCAACCCGGCAGTATCTCAAGCAAGCTAGGAGGCTTTTTATTCCCCCCCCCCCCCCCCCCGCGCCCCTCCCTTCGCTTTCCTGCGTTCCTTTTGCACAACTGCCACTCTGCCTGAAAGGGGCAGCCGTCTTTGGAAAAGGTCAAAGCTGAAAACCACAAAAGCCGTATATCTTTAAAGATCGGCATTTCCTCGTGGGTTTTTAAAAGGCCCCGGTTTCCACTTGTTGTTCTGTTTGTGACCATGATATACCAAGCGGCCACTTGGAATCGAATTCTTCATGTTACAAGCAGCAGCGTCGCTTTGGTGTGAAATAAATAGATAGATAGATAGATAAATGAATAAATAAATGGAAGTGCCGGTTAACCAGGCATGTCATTGTTGATGAAACAAAGGCTTACAGCGATCAGTTAAAGCGGGATTTATTGTGTGTTGTCTTTGCTCAGCATGTTAAATCAGATCTCTGATACAGGCCATCGGCTTGGGACCCCTTTAGCAGTTGGTAAAAAAAGTGGTAAAAAAAAAACCCAAAAAAACAAGCCCAGTTTGGAGCACTTACTGGGATCCATTGGCATAAAATGAGATGGATGACACAAATGTTCGTTCCCAGTAATGTGAAGTCAGTGAAAATGAATGAATGCTGGTTTTTATTGAGTCGAAACAAGCATTTGTGTTTAGAGCGAGTCCGCTTGTAAACATGTTTCTGCACTAGCGAACAATGCGGCTCTGCTCAGGCGTTGCATCGTTTTATTATGGCACAGCTTGGAAGAGGTGGCAACTGAACATACAATGCAATATGCAATATAAGTAAGTATTTACTTATTTGCATGTGTTTGTTATGCGTATAACAAACACATTGTTGTTGTTTGCCTGCAATTTCTCCTCCCTCCCCTGGGTGCCGCTATATCTTCCACACTGGGCCTTTAACCAGCCATCAGCCACTTTGTTAGGTAAAATGTACAACTGCTGTGAATGAGAATAGCTAATGAGCCAATTGCGTGGCAGAAACTCAGTTTATTTAAGCAAGTGGATGTGGTGAAGACGACTTCTGTTAGTTCAAAATGAGCATCAGAACGAGGAAGAAAGGACATTGACATGGTGAACATGGTGGTTGGTGCCAGACGGGCTGCAGATCTGAATACTTGACACACCGCTGATCTGCTGGGATTTTCACACCAGCTCACCCATCTGGAGGGTTTACAGAGAATATCCCCCAGAAGAGGAAAATATTCCGTGAGTGAGCGGCAGCTCGGTGAAGGGAAATGCCTGGTTGAGATCAGGGGTCAGAGTTGTGCGGAATATGTTGTTTTTGGAACATTTATCATCAGACCCAGCTGAGACACCTTTTTATTGCTGCTTAAGATATAATTGAGGAAAATTACTTGAGACTCTTGAGTGTTGAGTAGACATTTTTCCTATCCTCATTTTCACAGTAAGGATCCCTCTAATAACTTGGAGTGATGTTGGGTAGCATACGAGAAATGTTTCAAGACCTCAGTGTTTCCTCTGCTGTTTCGACTTTCCCAGTTTGGCAGAGACACAAGTCACCTGCATTAAAAAAAAAAAAGAAAAGTTTGGAAAAAAAACAGGACCAGGTGGTTTTCCTTCGTTGATTCATGGTTTTCTTTGGGGTACAGTTTGTCCCTTTCACATTGTGGACGTGTCCCCGCCCTGCCCTTTTTCTCCTTTTCCCCCCCTCCTTTTTTTTAAGCTTTCAGCTTCTTTTTTTTTTGGAGAGGTGGTTTCAAGGTTATACCTCCACCACTTTTTGGCACCTGGCTCAGCGAGGACAGATTACATCTGTACATAAAGAAGAAATAAAGCAGGGCGCAGGACGCACACGGTGGCCTGAGGTCCAAAACTGTGAACCTTTCAAACATCTGAAAGAGAAGGACACAAGCTGCACATCACACCTTGTACTTTGCAGGCGCTTCGCGAATGCTAAATTGAGTGGTTGCTATTTGTAGTCCCGGATAAAGGGGCGGGAATGAAAGGGATCGTGTTTTTTGCAGTAAGCACTCGCAGCGTGGCAGCTTTTTTTCTTTTTTTTTTGTCCCATCTTTGCTGGGAGATCACAGCCACCTTTTGGTTTTCGCTCTTCCACGTCTGACAACACACGGCGTTCGCCCCCAAGACAGCTGGGATAGAACCCAGACAACAGGAAATGCAGGAACGTTGGCAGTAAGGAAGAACGGATGGTTACAGAACGTTTCCGTTGTGCCTCCTCCATTGGAAGTTTTATGGAACAGCGAAATCTCAAACAAGTTTCTTAGCCCGTTTTTTTTTTTTCCCCCAATCAAAGCTCCACTTATGGAAACACCTATGACCTATGACATGTTCCCGTCCTTTTTGGCAGTACTGGTTGACAAGCAAAAAAAAGTCATCATTTCTTCTGCAGTCTTTCTTCTACAACGCAGTCACGTTAATTATTTACCTTCACCTCTGCTTTACCTTCCTGCCTTTTTTGGAAACGCACCAAGTGTTGTCTTTTTTTTCTTTTCTGAGTAAAACGCAAAGATATTTCAGCTGATTGTCCGCCCCGTTAACAACTGATCCGCTCAACGGTCCCCTACCTGAACAGGTCTGGCAAACGCGGGCCCTCTGATTCGCAGCTTCGCACCTCTTTGAAGAAAAATAAATAAATAATGATCCACAACAAACTGGCAGACGCCCTGCAGCGTTCATTTAATTTGCTTTAATTTCCGCCGCTCTCTCAGGCGAGCAAAGCAGGCAGGCAGGCGCGCACCGCCGGGCCACCTTCGCACAGTCACTGCTGTCGCATCAGCTTCTTGGGAGTTCTGCCGGGGCCTCGCCGCCTCCCTATACCTTCCCCGGCTGCAGTCGCCTCATTAATCAAGTGGAAGTTAGCGGCTGCTCCGGCACCGGCTGCCCTCACAGGCCAAAGCCTATGCGCGCAGAATAATGAGCCAAACTCGTGGGACATTTGAAATGAGATTTTCTTTTGATTTGACTCTCCTCGGCGCCACCTCCGGGGTATTTGTTGCGAGCCGTCTTTCTGAAGTCATTTTCATTTAGTGGGGCGTTAATTGTTTTTTTTTTTAACGTTTTAACGTAACCTCCTCCTCCAAGCGTGTTCCTGCTGATGTTTTAAAGTTCCAATATGAGTCCGTGCAGTCACGGCACTCGTTAAACGCTCTGCCCGGATACCGCCGGTGGATATTAGATGGCCTGAGGTCAGAGCAGATCGAAGAGATCTGCGGGAGACTAACTACCGACGCCGACGCCAGTGACAATGAAAATCATTCCCGGCCATGTGCCGCCAGTGATAAGATGACCACATACCCGGCGCAGCAGTGCGGCGGACGCTCTGTTATTAATAAATGTAATAGATGGAAAACAAAGACCCAAGTTCTTTCCTTTCTTACGGGTCTTGCTTTGAAAACTCAATTTCTGAGGGAAAATGAGTTGAGGGCGGAGAGGAGAAAAAGAAAAAGAAGAAGTGAAGAAGAAGAAGAAGCAGCAGCAGCAGAAGGCGAGCCCTGAAGTTGTGCTCGGCAAGATTGATGCCCACAGTGGAGGCTGCGGAGAGCCTCTGGGAGATGAGCGCCTGTATCAGCAGGGGGATTAAAGAAAATATGCAAAGAAAGAGTCGGTGGAAAGATAAATGTGTGGGCACCTTGCGAGGAGCACAAAAAGGAAAACTCTCTCTGGGGAATAACATCAAATATATTTTCACCTTGAACCCCCGGTGAATACTGTCTAATTTTATCCCTTGCTTACAATGTCACCGCGGCATCACTCTGTCTTTGGCAAAGTTGTCGGCGGCGGGAGATGTTGTGTCGCCGCAGTGGGAAGGAAACCGCTGTATAAATCTCATTTCAGACTCTCTTTATCTCGCCGTGAGCGCGCGAACCGGGGCGCAGCATTGAATGCAGAGATTACAGTTCAATGAAAATCCTCCATGGAAATTAACTTTATATCTTTTTGACCCCTTTTCTGTTATTTTTGTATTAAGTCCGGAGGTATCGACTGCGTTCCCCCCCCCCCAATCTTAAGGGGCGCGCACAGAATTGAAATATTATACTTTCTAAGGAATGGAGATATAGGGCTTTATAGTTTTATGAGCTGATGCAGTTATCAAATCCATATTTGAACTGATCAATGCACTAAACCTTCTTCATGTACTGTATATAAAACTGTACAGTAATTCCCCAAAAAGTGAAGAGAAGACAATTTTGACAAAGTTATGTTGTGGGTGACTGCTTACCTTTGTATAAGGTTTATAATTGTTTTTACTTGTTTGCTGTATAAAGTACCTCAGTACAATTTTTTGTGTGTGTATGTATATATATATATGTATATATATATGTATATATATATATATATATATATATATATATATATATATATATATATACATACATACATACATACATACATACATACATACAGATAGATGAATGAAGACATCAAATATATGAGCAAGATGTATGTCACTATACAGCAAAGAAAAACGCATCAAATAACTCTAAATATGATTTTTATGTAAGGTGGCTATTTGGACGACTTTAAATATAAAATGTGTTTGAGTTATTTTGCACTTTGGTTGTTTCTGACATAATTCCATGTGTGTTCATATGTAGTTTTGACTACCGTGACCTCGCCCTGACCCGTCATAATCGCCGTGCACTCTGCTTGTGATTGTGTGTCTATTTTGCAGGCCCCCCTTGCGAGCGGAGGCGGGCTCCCTGCACTCCGAACCCCTGCAGAAACGGGGGCGCGTGCGAGGAGGGCGCCGCCGGCGCCGTCTGCCGCTGCCCGGAAAGATTCGCGGGCCGCTTCTGCGACACCAGCGTGGATTTGGATTGCGGCGCTCGGGCTTGTCGAGAGGACCAAATGTGCGCCGGCGGGGAGCGTGTAAGGGCTTCATCCACTTCCGCACGATGCAATGCGATTGATGACATCCCGGAGATGCACGAGAGAGAGAAGAGTGCTTATCTTCCCCTACCGTTTAGATTGAATGACGCACCCGCGAACGCTGTGTGGAAATTGCTCTCGACGAGAGATTTTTCTAATTGCTCGTTTGCCGCAATCTTCGCGTTGGCGTCCCGCGTCATAAAGGAAAAAAGCACTTGAGCTCAAGGGAAAAAAAAAAACGCAGTCGCGGTGTAATTGTCTTCCTTCGACCTTTGCTTTGTTGAATGCACTCTGCCGAGCAGGCTGCATGTTTTCCACACCCCACTAATAACACGGCAGACTGAAAGGGGACTTTAAGGGAAATGATAATAATGAGCGGTGCTGCTGCAATTTATTTGCACCCCCCCCCCGCCCCCCCCACCAAGAAGAATAATAATGTGGGATTTGACTCTGTTTAACTCAGCATTATTCCCTTCTCATAATTTATTTAACCCACACTTTACGCTTTTCCTGCATTTTCTTCCCTTCCTCCCTTTGTCCTTATTGCACAGGCACATACTGTATGTGCGGTGTGTATACATGAATTTGTTGTTTTCCCACTGCAAGCAGGTCTGTCGGCTCGTACAGGTAGTGATGTCACAGCCTGGTGTGCTCGCACCACGTTCTCCTGAGCTGACAGGTGACCTGGATTGCTCTGTTGCCGTTTGCAGCCCACCGAATGTGTCTGCGCAGATGGTAATGTGCTCCCAGCGTGCAGCGGGCAGCAGCAGAGCGCGTGCAGCTCATCGCCGTGTCTCAACAACGCCACCTGTGTGTCCAGGGGAAACGGCTACTTGTGCAGGTGAGGCGAAGGCCGCCCTCACCTTTTTCCCACCCACTTTCATCACCGTGATCGGGGTTGTGGAGTTGCAAATTAGTTTCGACGCCTCACGGCTTGCGGGACAGATGATCGTAAACGCAGGCAAAGGGGCTTAAACCGAATATAATTGTACTTTCACAGCACTTGGAATTAAAATAACCGCTAATTCTTTTACCCTCACGTCAAACTTTCATTTTGATATTTGAGACAAAAGGAAAACTCTATTAAATAGAGTATTATTGAGTCTTGAAATGTTGTTTTTTTCATAATTGTATTTTTATTCATTATCGGACACACTATCCTGGCTGCATTTGCCAAGCTGCACACCAAGGCTGCATCGATCCGAGCTAGTCAAAACGCACCACTTATCTCTGTGGTTTTTAGATTACCTATAACAGCAGCACCCATCAGTTCACAAAGAAAACACGACTCTATAATGTATATCAAAGCCCATTTATGATTAATTCAAAACTATTGGTCAACACAGTTTATCCCCTTTAAATGGAAATAATAGTTTTTTGAAAAAAATGGTTCTTGTATAACATTTCACCCTACATTTCAGAGTAAATTCTACACCAATGGCTCCTTAAATAATGTAGGAACCAACGTTCAAGAAAACCTGAATACTGTGGCTTTGGATTAGAAGTTCTAGAAGTACTAGATCTATCTGTACTCTCATGCTTTAAATGTGAGTTTGTTGCTATTAAGGGCTTGTATCCCAACTTCTAGCTTTGTTAAAGTTTATGAAAAAAAAAAAATCTGAGACAGCAAGTTTGTTTTCATTCGAATTTGCTGCAAATTCTCCATAGTTTCCACTTTTCCAACCCTTTTACAGTTTGATCGATTTTACTCATAGCAACCGAGAACATGTTTTAAACACAGACATGCACAGACACACACACACAGACAACTTCGCCTGTGACGCAAAAAAAAAAAAGGCCCTTAAAGAAAATAAAATTAGGAGCCCATGTTTCCGGTAGTGGAGAAATACATAGGGCTTGTTAGCGCTGCAGGCTCGGGGTGAATTGATTTTGATGACACTGACCTCTTCTTAACAGATGTCTGAGAGGCTTTTCCGGGAAGAATTGTGAAGAAATAATTGACTACTGCTTGCTGCTCAATATCACCTGCCTAAATGAGGGATTGTGCTTGAGTGTAATTGGCGGGTATCAGGTGAGTAATTCGATGCATCAGCCGTATTGAAATACTCCTAAGACCAGTGAAAATTTGACTCATGTCTTCACCTCAATTACCCCCCCCCCCCCTTTTCTTCAAATCTGTTGTATTTCTAAGAAAAAGCCTCTGCGTGTCCTGTCCGTAGAAACAACTGTCACTAACGGAAGCAAAAGCATGAAAAGTAACAGGAACGCGGCTGCTGGTGGATGCCCACAGACGGCTGTAATCCAATTCCAAGCCATTAATCATTGGGAGTTTGTGAACGCGCTGCTCAGACAGCCAGGTTCTGGTCTAATTTGCCTCTCTATTGCTCAGTCTCCTCAGACGTCTGTATTTTTAACACCTGAGTGTGCTCCGTAATGGCCCATAGCTCCTAATTATTCTCCATCGGTCTTCTTTCAGCGGACCACTGAGAGTGTTCTTAATTTGAAATCAACCTTTGGGTGCTTCATGTTGCGGAGGGTCAGACTTAATCAAAGCCTTTTTTCCAAGTGTGAAGGGAGCAGCCCCCTTTCTAATGCTGTTATTTATCAGACATAGGTTTTCTTTTTTAAAGGGGTGATTGCAGGCGCTTATCCCCATTGCTCAGTATCACCTTTGACATGAGGATGCTTTTCCATTGACCTGACGCGCCAGTGCAATGTTACTTAAGCCTTTGGGGATTTATTTCACATATCTGTTTGATAATGAGCCCATAGCTCTTGGGAAAGTATGGGCAAAACTTGGAAGACAAAGTTTAAGTCGGCAAGATGTTAACTTGAGCATCACTGCGCGGGTGCTCGCCGCCAAGTGCTGCATTGTTTCTAGACAACAACAGATTTGTTGCCAGAACTAGCGGAGAGTAAAGTGAAAGTGCTGTTCACAAAGGGAAGTCTTCGGCGCTGTTTTCATGTTGTTCTTTTGATGCAAAAATGCCAATCAGGTCCAATTCTAAAAAGACAGCTGCAGTAGCTTCAGTGCTAATCTGTTTAGCGGCAGCTTGTAGCTTCCTCAACCTTGTTTCCTTCCGCGGTTTTTCAGAGCTGCTTGTAGCCGTGAATTCTCACCCCAATATTTCCAACCTCTTTATCCAAATTTAAAGCTGAGTGCACTGAAAATTTAAAAGGGGGATTTCAGAGTTTATATCTGAGCGATGCAGCTGTCACACTTGGTTGCCTTTGCACAAGTTTGCACCTTATGCCATAAGTATCTGTAAATGTGCAGGGGAAATATCATGTTTGTAGCCAACCCCTTTTTTTGGCCTTTACCACAAATACTTATTTTACCACAATGTCAAAACTTGAGGTGGTAAAAATTATATGTGACTGACTAATATCTGCTTTGACTGGAAAACTATTTATTTTATTTCTCATGATAATCCTTCTCATCCTCAACCAAAATGTTAAACAAAAAGATGTTTTTTGTGTTTTGGGTAAAGTCGTGCTTTTATTTAGCGCAATTGCGACCACGTAGTATCAATGGAAAGAATACATTGTCATTATTACTAATTCTTGGTTACAACTTAACCTATATGGACAAGAACACTGCCAAAAGAACAATAAATCTGGAAGTTAATAAGATCTCTTTTTTTTTTATTTTAGTTAACCATACATATTGTCATGTTGAGGGAATGACTCTTCCATCTTTCCCTGCGAGCTGTATTTATTTTACATTGTCTAGATCCTCCCTAATATCCTGTCACACTGCGCCTGCATATCTTGAATATCGTGCCTCTTTCCTGCAGTGCACTTGTTCCCCTGGATGGATCGGGGAGTTTTGCCAATATGTCGGGGACGCCTGCCTGATAAAGCCAAACAGCTGTTTGAACGGCGCCACTTGCATTACAATGAGTCAACCCTCGTCCCCCCCGCAATATACCTGCAGGTGCCCTCTCGGCTTCACAGGTAAAGTGTGCGTGCTTTGTTTTCTGTTTAGCTGTTTTTGTGCCGCTGTCTGTTTGGCAGTCCATTGAAAGAAAAATATGGATCGGTTTGCTGCTGCAAAGCCTCGTGGTGAGGTAGTTTATGGGGCGTGAAGTGGCGGATGTTTGGTGAGGAGCCAGTTTAGCGCGGGACTGGAGCAGCGTGATATTATGAAGGCAGGTTTTCGGTTCTCGCTGCCACACTATAAAAATGTCGTCGACGGTGGAAATGCAATTTTTTTTACAATTTTTACATTTTTACAAGTCACGACAGCGTACGAGGTGGAGACAGACATTAATTTCCTGAACAGATCTGGCAGCGCAGATGGAAAAATGACATTTAGACATGCGTTATCGAAAAAACAGGTGTAGTTTATTTACATGGAACAGCTGTAAAACACAAGTTTAAACTTAAAACTAACTAACGAGCATCTTCACACTGCATCAAATTGTGAGGGATTATTTTATGTCACTACAGATGACATGGTTGTTTCATCTATAAGATAAAATAAGGTAAAATAAAAGATATATGTGTGTGTGTGTGTGTATATACATTTAAAAATTGTATTGTGGCTGCTTTTGTTCTATTAAAAAAGATTTACTGCTCTTAGCTCATAAATGCTTTACCTATTTCTCTCTGAATATTATATATGGATAGATAGATAGATAAGTACTTTATTCATCACCTTCTGGGGAAATTCAGGTGTCCAGCAGCATACAGTGTGCACCATACACAACCAAGCAGTTTTTGTCACACTACATAATAAAGACTACCATAAAGTAGTCACAAAAGTAGAGAAATAGTAAGTGATTAAATAAATAAATTATAAATAAATGATTATTATCTCTGTGCCTTCATGGCTTTGCATTTTTTAGCTGTGTTGCTGTGAACACATGAATGATGAATGAACCCCAGCTCATCCTTTCTCATGGTAAACTTTCATTTTGCGGTGGCAACTGCCTGAACAATGGAAAAGTGGTGAAGTACAGGCTTGTTTTTCTTGACGCAGGCCCATTTAGTCAAAATGTTTCTTCAGAGATGATCTGTAAATGTACCGGTACTCATACTAACCCTCAAAGCAGATTGAAATCACAATGCATGTATTCTCCTATTGTTAGCACCATAGACTTTTATCAGCACTTGGTGTGAGAGTGTGTGCGGGGTCATGTTTAGGTTCATTCTCAGACCTCCCAGGGTGTTCATTGATTGCACAGGGGTCAGCTGGTCACCATAATGAGAGGAGGGCAGTTAAAAAGTTTGAGGTCTTACAGATGCATCTTGTCTGCTTTGATTAATGCATCGCCACGGCGAATCGCAGCCAGCGACGTTCCGTGGACGACCTCCGACCTCCGCAGAGGTGCAATCCTCGGCATTGATGGCTACATTTGTCGCGGTGCAGGCAGGCTGCTCCAGCTCTGCCGCATGGCGCCGCACGATTCCGTCAGATTTCGCAAGTGATTTATGCAGCCAGCAAACGTTGGATTGTGTTTCTTTTTCTTTTTCTTTTTTTTTTTTTTTACTTCCGAGGCCACTCGTTGTGATGAAGTGATTTTTCTTGTTTCTCCCCCCCCCCCCCCCCCCCCCCCGTTTCCAACCTTGAAGCTCGTTTTCAAGTAGCCTCCCCCAATTTGCTTGAACATGTCTAAGGTTGGCTGCTGAATTTAACCTCCTAATTAGGTGCCGGCAAGGCTAAAACTTGTTAGGCTATCAACACGAGACACTGACACAAGGGCGCGCGTCTTGCGTGTGTGACCCGTTTGACTCGACACGCTTACGATCCACAGAATGCAGACAAGCGACCTTGTTTGAAGTAAGAAGCTTCTTACATCAACAATTATTCAACGTATATTTGCAGAGTTTCGTCATTTTACTCCTGCCATAAACAAATCCTGCTTTTCCCATCTCTGCAGGGTCAAGCTAAGCTTCTTTCTTTTCTTTCTTATCTAGCCGTTTGCACCACTGTTGACAGTGTGCTGTAACAGGCCGTGGTCCATGTTGAACTCGGTATACATTCCCTACATGGGTTTATTATTATGGCACTGCTCAGTATTGTTGCCCCCTCTTGATTTAATGGCGGAAAAAAAAATCAGTCATGTGTTTTTCTTTCTTTTCTGTTCTTCTTTTTCTGCCCCCGCCGCGCTCTGGATTTGGCCCACAGCGTCCCAATCTCGCTTTAAGTCCTGACACACTCACCTGTCAGTCAGATAAGCCCTTACATTGCACTACACGGGCAAGGTTTTTCTTCTCTCTCTCTCTCTCTCTCTCTCTCTCTCTCTCTCTCTCTCTCTCGCTCTCTCTCTCCCCCTCCACCGCTTTCTGCCCGACGCTGAAATCTGTCGCCACTCCAGTAATGGAAAATTGTCTCTTACGCCACGGTAGGTCTTAGTGACTGATAGAATTCATCATTCTCGGGCATCTTGGGATTTCTGCTTTGGATTTTTTTTTTTTTTTTTTCTTGAGCCATGCGGCGCAGAAAGAGCAATTTGATTTCAAGCTTTTGCCCCGATACCACGGTGTACTGTGATAAAATATAACTATAGATCCACTGCTCCACCTCTTGAGTTTTTATTTTCCCCATGGGTGGGTGGAAGGAGTTATATTTTGCCGATTAGGATTTCCATAAAAACACACATAATATCGCAAAAAACGATTTTGTTTTTTTCCCTGGCGCCTTTTCTAATATTCTGGCGGGACGATTTTCAGCGGCACCGCTTTTCAGGGCTGTTTTGTATACGTATAATGACCTGCAGCAACTCGGCACTGATGATATCAATCACGGTGTTTGTGCCGCGGCGCGAGGGCGCCACCGTCTAGGAGGGACTTTCACCGCGTGTCACTGCGGCCTGGTTATTGATGATAGGACATTTTAAATTAATAACCTGCGCTGGAAGACACCGGCAGCACCGCGCGGTTGCGGCTATAAAACCAGCAGCTGCTGAGGCAGCTGAGCGCCGAGCTAGCGGTCCATCAGGTAGGCCGCATCCCTCGCCTCATCAGCCTTCCACCGCCGGGACACGGCTCCTTATTAAGTGTCCGTTTTCTTAACAAGAAAGAGTCCGGCCCGAGGTTGTTTTTTTTTTTCTTTTCTTCCTCCGATGTCCATCTTCCCTCCACCGGAATTCTACCGCATGTCATTAAATGAATGTTCGAGGCTAGTCTTAGTGAATATAGTTCTCTAGTGAACACGTTGGGAGAAAATATGCTAGTCCACGTTTGCCGTTAAAGCGTGCTACTGTGATGTATTAATTTATTATTTGTGAAGTGTGAAGCCGTGGCCAGCAGCCAGGAGGGGAGATGGAGGGAGGAAAGAGGCGGGACATAAATAATGCTTGAAGATGTTTGAGCTCATCTGCCACGAGGCCGTGCGAGATTCTGACGGCTTGATTAAACATATCAAGGTTTCACGGTATTTTGATCAAAGTTGTAAAATGTGCTTTATTGCAGTGTAAAAAAAGAAAAAGCACATTTTTTCCCCCAGTTGAACACCAACTATTTTATTTTTTTCGCGGCACATACTGTAGATTTGTCAGAACTTCAGGCGACCCGTATTGCTAAGCTAAAAATAATGGAATGAATAAAATAATTTTGCAAGTAATGCCATAGCTCTTGCAATAAAATGAGCCTGCAGCTGCAGTTAAAGAAACTCAGAGAATAAAATAAAGGCAGACATATATAGAATATTCAACAATATGTGTGGTTTCTCTCTGTATTAAGCACTCAGGCACCCCCTAAGAGTTGACTGACACGTAAAAGTTCCAGGTGTCTCTTTGAAATAATTCACTTTCAACCTTTTTAAAAGAAGTTGTGGGATTAAATGGAAATGTTCCACGCAGCTTTCTCCAAACTCTGTTCCCAGGTGAGCGCTGTGAAACCGAGATCGACGAGTGCGAATCCAGCCCCTGTCAGCACAATGGCTCGTGCAGCGACTCGCTCGGCCGCTACCGCTGCCAGTGTCCTACAGGTACGTTGGGCTCCGGCCAGCTGCAGTCTGCAGCATTGTTCGAGCATTGCTCTGGTTAGCAGGCAAAAAAAAACGCTGCAAACCTTTTTTCCAACTGGTGCGATGTGAATGTTGCCAAGAGCCCTCGCCGAGGCCCCTGCGGCCCTCTCGGTGTCCCCTGGGGAACAAGCAGAGGTGATTAGAGTTTGCCGGTGGGGTCCCTGGACCAGGGACACATCCCGCCCGAGGATGCTTTGGAAGTCGACCTGATTAGATTCATCCTGTGAATCATATCCTGGGCGTTTCAGCCGGTTTGTTAACGCATCGACCGCTTTCCCGACAATTCCTGGGCCTTTGATCGCGTTTTATGATGACACAAATATTAGAACAAAGCCGGTGAAAAAGGTGTGTTTTTCACTTCTGATCTACCGCTTCTAACGCTACTGATGAAAAAAAGCTGTTTCCTTGCACTGAGGCAACAAAGCACAGGGAGAGTTTTTTTCTGTCATCTTTTTAATATGGTTCAAAGCAACAGTTCATCTGGCTGGTGATTGACAGCTGAACATTTTTTTTGCCAAAACCTCAATGGTAGAGCTCACTAATGCAGCCAAATTGTCTCAATGCATTAATGACAGCTCCCTAATATTTTACTATGAAGCTGCCGTTTTTCTAATTTACCTGTAATCAGTTATTGCGCCTGACAGGCTGAGCCTAAATTTACATTCGCCGGACAAACTGATGGTCCCATTACTGGAGCCTCATCATGTTGGCACGATTAGCGCATCTGGCAACTGCTGCTCGCCGTCGATTTCTCATCGCGTCTCAACAGGCCAAAGACGTGCGTGCGAGCAGAGCGTCTTTGTTGTCCGGGTTGTGGCTTCTCTCGCCAGTTGTTGTTTTCCATTGTCGTTGCCAGAAAATGTTTTGGGCTCATTAGTTTTGGAAAAAAAAAAAGAAGAAAGAATCAGCAGCGGTAATGAAACGTTGTGTTTGTGCGGCGTCTTTGCTCAGTTAAACATTAAAGAACGGCAGCAGCGTTGAGGGGTCACTGAGTCCGTCCGCCTCGTCGAGCAGATCAAAGTCAATTTTCAAGGTGACATTTGTTTGGAGGGTCGTCTTCTCGCCAGCTCATCAACAGGGACTGATTGTCTGAGATGCTTCTGACCCAGGAGTTTACAGACGGTAAATGATGTTTCCTGTCTAATTTATTGTGTAAATGCTGCTCTGTTAAGGCTCTGGTTTCCTGTTGTAAACTAAAATAAATAAATAAATAAATAAATAAAAGACCCAAGAAATTAGACAGGCATTATGAAAGGTTGCTCAGTCCATATCTAGTGTACGACCCAATCCTACACAGTGGACAATAGAGCATCAGCCTTGCCTCTGCCATTTTAATTGCAGCTTAGTTTTATTGGCCGACAACAATGAAAACATGCAAAACAACTTAAATATATCATTTATTTTATAGTAGGTGACACATCAAGGTAAATATATATGTAAATATACATATAAATATATAATTTTATATGAAGAAAAAAATGATTTATAAAATTATAAAATGATAATTGTTTAGGATAAAAGTGTAGTCATACAAAAGAAAGTTTAGTAAACTTCCTGACTGAAGCTGTTGTAAATCATGCATGAGGGAGTTGAAATTTTGTGTTTCAACTTCTGATGGATCTTGACACTTTTGCAGCCTGCATTGTTATTGTGGAGGGGGGGGGGGGCTTGCTTTCCTAAATAAATAAATAAATAAATAGATAAATCTGGACAAGGTCCCAGTTCATTGCAGCTTGTCCACAGGCTGAAAAATAAAAGTCACACCGTCAGGGGATTTTCTGTCTCCAGCTCACTTAAGCTGCTGCGTCTTCAGAGTCGGGCTGGAAACTTTGCTGGAACGAGGGGCAAAACTTCATTCGAGGAGGTCTGAATGTAGATTGTGCTCACATAGCCTTGTGCCTTTAAAAGGAGACGCACCCCTTTCTTGAAAAGATAAATAAATAAATCCCATTTGGTTTTTTTTTTTATGTATTTACTCCCTTACTTACCTGAAGCGAGTGTTTTCTTGGGATGATTTTGTTTCCTCCAAAATCTGCTGCAATTTCCTTTTTCACGCTGTTTCCCCAGCGAGGAGTCTGCGTGGACGGCCTTATGCTGACATCAAGGAAAAAGAACGCCTTGAAACTATGCCAGCGAGCTTACTGAGCAGGAGCTGGAGACCTCACTGACTTTCCACGAAACCTCAGCAGCCCCTGACACACAGCAAACACTCCCACAATCCACCAGCCCCCATCGCCCGAGCAGCACCGCCGCCGCTGTAATCACCCCCTCTGTATGGAGCAGCATGCACAAAGGCGGCGCTGATGGTCTCATTTCAGCCCACCGCTATTACTACCAGCATTAATCTCCGAGGAAGTGGACGTCGTGGACCAAACGGCTGTGGGATGCGTCGGGAGATCAGAGGATGGGTTACCAAGTGTGCTGTGATCAGTCAGCCATCCTAAACAGGAGATAGGCCTCTATTATTAGCACACAATCCAGTTTGCTTTTCTCTCACTTGCTCCTATTTTATTTATTTTTTTGGGAGCCCGTCTCGCACACTTCCTCCGCGGTCTGCCGTAATCCCTGATCATGAATCCTTAAAACTCCCTCTCTGAGTAAACTGCTGCTAGATGTGGCTGGAGATCCGCGGCGGAGTGTTCAGGGAGGCTATCTGGCCTCGCCTCCAAATCTCATCTGTTATCTCAGCCAACGCTAAGCTCTCTCCTGCTCATATGCGCCTCATCTGCAGCAACTTCTCACGGTGAAGTGAGTTTCTGCGGTGTTAGCAAATAGCCTGTTGAGCGCAGAGGCCATGGTGCCGTGAAAAAAAGAAAGCAGCAAAAAAAAACAACCAACAAGCCCACTTAAGACACGGTTTGAATTGTAAATTGATTGCCTCAGGCAGTTTCTCTTGCTCTTTTTTTATTGTTATTTACACTACTATACCATTGTCATCATTGGATGCTTTTAACTGTTTGCAGGATTTGTGGGAAAAAACTGCGAGGTGGACGTGGACGCCTGTGCCCTGGCCAGCAGCACTTGCCCGCCGCAGACGGAGTGTGTGGATCTGCCCCACAGCCTCCAGTACACCTGCCGTGTCCCCTGCCCACTAAACCTGCAGGTCGGTTCAAACCATGAGCGTAATTTAAGAGTAAACATCTCATTTGTGATAATAACCCAACCTTCCTTCCATGCATCCACTCGCTTTGTTCCCAATTTCCATTTAAAAAATATGTTAAAAAAAAATGCCAGGTGCCAGGACAAAATTTCTCGCTTGGCTCGACTGAGACGGGGGTCCAATATTACATCAGCAGCGTGTTTACAAAGTATGCAACCATCCATAGTTGGACTGGAACAAGCCCGCTGAGAGACAAGTCTGGTTCAGACTCACTATCCAGTAACACAGCAAACTCACCCTAAAGCTGATTTCACTCCTTGTTCATGACCAACATGTGGCAGTGGGCCAATCAGCTTCCAGCTTTTAAATCTAGATCATCCAAATTGAATGTTCACCCAGCCCCCTCCCGAGTTTTATCTCCCCTTCATGATAATATTCTCTTTAGAATCAGATGGGTGAGAGTGAGATTAAGAGATAGGAAAGATTCAGTCTGAGCTGCCGGGTTAACATTTACCTTCAGTGAGTTGGAAATGACGGCATGTTTTTCTTCTTTGGGTTTTTGAGTTGGGACAAGTTTTTTTTTTTAAACTTTTTTCAGTTGGACAACCGGCGAAGTTTTGTTTTTTTCAGGGGGTGAACAGCCGGTCCATGTTCCCTCGGCCCGCCTTGCCTGAACATCTGCATATTTCAAAGCCCTCCCTTTAAAAAAAAAAAATATATATATATTATTTAAAACCAAACAAAACAAAACACAATGTTCTTGAGTTGACTGTGCGCTCAAATGAAGCAACTCAACGAAAAACGGACACAGTGAAGGTCGCCGCTTCCGCTCTTTTTGGCCTCTTGAAAGAAAAGCCATTTCGTAATGTGGACATCACAGCCTTTTAAGCCAGCTTCTGTGATGATCCTTTTGCCCCCCCCCCCGACCCCACCATCCCCACCTCCGCCTCCACCTCATTCATGCTGGGGTGGCGGCGAGCGGGCGCCGCCGCTTTGTCGCACACAGCACTTTGGAGCTTTAGTCTCTAATGACCACTGATCTGATCTCACAAGACGAGACGCCGCGGCCGCGTCGAATACCGAGCGGACCCGGGCATAAAGCACAAATCAGTATTCATAAGTGTGTCATGCGGCCGTAATGAAGGCGCCGCGCCCGGCCAGCGATAAGGGGGGACGTAAGATTCGCCAACAGGTCAGACCTGCTCCAATTTACGACCTCTTCATTCGAGACCAAGCGACTTCATTTTCCGCTGCGCTCTCTCTCTTTCTCTCTGACTCGCTGTGTGTGTGTGTGTGTGTGTGTGTGTGTGTGTGTGTGTGTGTGTGTGTGTGTGTGTGTGTGTGTGTGTGTGTGTGTGTGTGTGTGTGTGTGTGTGTGTGTGTGTGTGTTAACAGCCGTGCGCCAACGGAGGCCGCTGCATGCTGAACGACGGCGGCGGCTTCACCTGCCTCTGCCCGCCAGGTTTGTCCGGTCAGACCTGCCGCATAAATGTCAACGATTGTGTTGGACACTGGTGTCAGAACGGAGGCACGTGCGTGGACGAGATTGACGGTTACAGGTGAATGTCGGACGAAATTGCCATACGCGCCCCTCCTGCCCCCCCACCTCTCCCCTGAATCCCCCCACTCCCTCAACTGGCCAGAAATGTAGGTTATTTTGAAATCTGTGACATTTACGTTCGCTCCCTTCAGGTTTGAAAGGTTGTTTTGTTTTTTTCCCTTGTCCATCCATCCATCCTCCTTCTCCTCGTCCTCCTCCTTCTCTTCCTCCTCCATCTTGCTGGCTGTACAGCAGCACGAAAGCCGCCTTCAGACTGCCAGCCAAAATCCAATTTTTAGCCCATCCAGATTGGCTCTTTTGTAGTCTGAACAGTCACAAATCACATGAACTCCGATTTTTGCAAAACGTGTTGAAACCACATTCGGGAGGTAGTTTCAAATGGCATCTGGACAGATGTGTCTCAGTCTGAACAGCTCCAAACGCACCGATTGGTTTTGACTGTCCGTGACGTCGCTCTAGGTGACACAAGACCCAATGCCCCAGACCAGAAGAAGTAGAAGACACAAGTCTCTGGACAGAGGAGGAAACTCATTGTGATTCCTCCGCTCCAACGTCGTTGCTACAGCAACCTGTCAGATGGGTCTATAATGTGGCCCAGTCTGAACACAGCCAGATC
Source organism: Nelusetta ayraudi (assembly GCF_046127955.1). NCBI lineage: Eukaryota > Metazoa > Chordata > Actinopteri > Tetraodontiformes > Monacanthidae > Nelusetta > Nelusetta ayraudi. The sequence goes on along the minus strand of NW_027466058.1, from coordinate 2,914,276 downwards.
CCATTTGGACTCTTGCTGAAACCAGTGTGGACAGTCAGCCCTAAAAATCGGATTTAAAAAGGAATCTGATTTGAATCAGATTCGTCTGCAAGTCTGAACGTAGTCTAAGAAATCTCTCTTGCGTTTTTTTTGCTAGCTGCTCCTGTCCCGGAGGATACGGGGGCGTCCACTGCGAGGAGGACGTCGACGACTGCGCCAGCAAGCCGTGCTTCGAGCGCGGCGCCTGTGTCGACGGGCACGGCGGCTTCGTGTGCGTGTGCTCGCTCGGATTCGAGGGCCCACTCTGCCAGGCGGAGACGGACGAGTGCGGCAACTCCCCCTGTGCGAGCGGCGCCACCTGCGTGGACCTAATCGGCGATTATCGGTGCAGGTGCCCCCCGGGGTTTGAGGGTATGAGACCATCCGGCGCCACTGTGGGCCATTAGCGTCGGGAACGAAGGGAATCTCCGGACAAATCCTCTCATCTTCGGAGACGTCGCCGTCCCAGAGAACGGGAGTTTATTAAGACGCGGTTATTACGTCAACATTCGTCCCCGGTGAGCAGCGTTAAGTAGCGGATTGCGTAACGTTTGATTGATGCTAATTGAAAATTGCTAATTGGACCCATTAAATCGGTTGGCACAGGAGGTAATTTCCTTGTGTCTGTCGTCTCGCACTAGAGCCACATTCACAGTGTCGTCAAATTTGACATTTTATTGTTGTATACAGCGGCGTGGAGGACTTAATGATGCGTGATCACATGGGAAGGACTGAATGCTATTGCGATGTGACGCATCCATGGACGCACTTTTATTGACAACACATCCAAAGACAAGCTACCATAGCCTTGTGTAGTTGAAAGTTGAAGAATAATAGATGGATAAATATAAATAAAGTTGCTGTGATATGTTTAATCATTAAATTGCTCCAGATTACACACAAATTTTTACAAACAGATAAGTCCGCCGTTGTCGTAACGCCACCGCGTTTCACATCCATTCTAATGGACACCCCCTACGGCTTCTTCATTGTTTGGAATCCATTTGAAGGAATTCTGAGCGGCAACTGCAGCTTTGCAGCAAGATAGTATCCAGTCTGCTGCCGGCGATCGAACCCTATTGCAAACAGGGCCACAAAAGTCAACTGAAGAACGACTTGAAGAATCATTGAGAAGTTTAAAATGTAAACGCTCATCAGCGCTCAAAGGCTTTCATCAAAACACATGCAGGAGCTATAAAAGCACAGATTGATCAGTATACAAAGGAGAACTGCACACTCTTGTGTGGAGTAGGAAAAAAAACACCTTTAAATACTTTCATTCAAAGCTATTTTTAAAGAGGTACGTCTTTCATTGCAACTCCTAAACAACTTCTCATTGGCACCTGGTTTCACCGATCCAGAGTGTGAGATACTCGCAAATTGTTTATTTAATTTGCTCCCTGGTGAAGACTTCATAGATCTGAATTGGTTGCAGTTCTCTTGCCTTGACTGAATACAGGCTTTTTCATCCATCACCTTTATGTTTTTCCTGCTTCACACAAGAGTGCCCCAGGTTCTCTGAAGGAGCAGTCAACCAGCTCATGTCTATGAAGTACTTTGAATGAAATGAGATGAAAGACATGTACGTTTTCCCCATACTTTCCAAACCCGTTTGGCCTATTTAACCTCGCTAAATCAGTGGAGCTTGTATGTGTACCAATAAAAAAAACAACAGCAGCAGCTCAAATCCATCACTATGATGTGTCCAAGAATACAAAGTTTTGTAGTCTATATAATCACCAGTGATATAATTAAATGCACCGGTGCTCGAAGATGCTACCTTGCATGCGATCATGTGGTAGCCAGCACATGATCAAGAGGACGCCTCTGTGGAAAGGGGCGGCAGCCGCGCTCACCTTTTGCAGCACTCGGATAAAAGAGTGCGCAAGGATGTCTGACTCGTGCTTCTCCGTGAACTCCTCAGCCCCTGGAGAACTAAGCGGTCTGAAATACCGCCGGCGGCTGGATCGGCTGCGGCTCTAAGTGTGTCAGTAAAATCAATTCCATTTTTATTTTTTATTTTTTGCAGCTTTTCTCGCCCGGAGGATGCCGAAATATAGGTTACACCATTAACGGGCGCGTGGGAGCTGCAGTATGCCGCACACGCACGTAATCGTTCAGTCACGTCTCACGCTGGTTAAATTAGATGTAATTAGCTGCCTCGTCAAAAAAAATAAAAGAAAATAAATAAAAAAACCCTCATACAATAAAGCAGGTGCTGCTCATTGTTTGGGGGAATAAACCGAAATCTGTGCCTCATCTGTTTGCCGGCGCGGATCGTTCGGCCGTGAGAGCTTCACAAACGGCAATCATCACGGCAAAACTCAACACAATTTGTATGTTTCTGTCCCGTCCTGCAGGCAGAACCTGCTCGGAGGACGTGGACGACTGCTGGTCGCAGCCGTGTCTGAACGGAGGCTCATGTATGGATCTGATAAATGACTTCATTTGTCACTGTCCCCTTGGTAAGCGCCCAGTACTTGTTGTTGTTGCATGCTTGCAAAAAAAACAAAAAAACAACATCATGCCATTAATTTTCTGTGCGAACGACTCGGGCAATATTGAGAGAGATTATTTGTCATACACGTACCCGCGTATATTTGTTTGTTACCTTGTTACCTAGACATACAAATATATAGATGCATCTTTTTTTCAACCGGCTCTGCATGTGATGCATTCTCCACGGCTTCGAGGTCGTTTGTCTCCTGTGTGTTGTTGCACAGTGGAAAACCCATCTGAAAGATGTGACTTGGTCAATTTTTTTTTTTTTGTCAAGGCTAAAGCCAACATTGTTGTAAATAAAACCAATCTATTCCTGCTCTGGGCACAGACGCATGCAAACGCACATTCCCTAATTAGCTGCGATTGAGTTTCCAGCCGCTCTTACCAGGAAAAAGCTCCGCAGTTAGTTCTCAGTCTGGTGGATGGTGCTATTGTATTGAACCTGTGTGGAGCTGATTTGTGCTGCATTGTCTGTTTTCACAAAAAAACAACAAAAAACAAACCATAATCGCCAATTATTTCTGGACAAGTGAAGATCACACAACGTGCCCACTTGGATTTTTCCAAAGTCCAAAGTCACATTCACCAGTCAGCGGTCACAATCCACACAGCCGGATTTACTCGCAAATATTTGGTAAATTTGAGCTGCACTCGGAGCCTGAATGTTGCCAGGCACAGTCTGGCAGTGAGGCTGGCGGCCTCTGAAAAGGCCCATTTTGTCACGGTTTCACAAGAAAATAAATTTTTATTAATCATAAAGTCACTAAAATAGAGTTTTATGTGGTCACAATAATCCTTTACGCTGAAGTTAGGAGCAGCTCCACTTGTGACTGGATCTGCTCAGAGATTTGCGATGTTGCAGCTGCAGGAAGGATACAAGGTCACACTGGACATCACAGAACAGGGATTAACAGGAACAATATCAACTCCCCGGTTCACTGGTAGATCTGGGCTGAAATGACCATCAAAGGCCAGTTATTTTAGTTTTTTAGTTTAATCAATCCCCAGCATATTGTATCTACAAAATAAAATGTATTTAATTACTATTACCAACATCCTATATCTACATTTGCATGGATGTAAAATGTAGGGAAGCACTTTGCTCCATCTTATGATGTCATCCCTTGTCATACCCTTTCAACAGATTAGGTTTAGGAAACCCTTTGATACATAAACCTCATGTAAATATCAAAGTCAGAGAAGTTATATAGTATTTATAGTCATTAACTTTAGTCATAGCTGTGCAATGTTGTCTTTCCATCTGCATCAACTTCGCTTATTTGGGACATTTGGGGATTTTAAGGCTGCTGCACCGGTTTGAAAAGGGGGGTTGGTGTAAATGGGTGTGCATTGTTCGAGATGTAGTTCAAGGTCACTGCACTCTTTAAAGGTACAGTGTGTAAAATCCTGCCATCAGCTGGTCAGATTGTAGATTGCAGTGCTCACCGTCCCTCTCTCGAGCTTGCCAGTGAACTGCGGTGGCCTGCGCACACAAACCTGGACACCTTGTCCACCTTCTTCTTTTGATGGTTTATTTGAGGACGCGAACATACTCCCTAAATACAAAACGTGTTGTCAGTCAGGCTGGATTGTACACACCAGCTTCCTTAGAAACATGGTAGTGCAAGATAGCAGCTAACCACCAACAGCTAACTTATTAGAACTGTTCTATGTGTAGGTATACACTCCGGTATACGCTTATATGATTATATTTGTGGACAGTATATTAAGCTTTTTGCAACAGAAAAATCTCATCAATTTTTTCCTCCTGGACCTTTACTGTAGGATGACATTTAGTTTAACAATCACACAGCTGTCAAGTTGAGACGGCGGCTTCTTACAGTGACGTGGCGGCCCTTGACTTTTTACTTGTGTGCCTTTGACGCCACTGACTCTGACGCACCGGATCTTTAAACCAGTTGTTTAACCCTCAACCAATGAAATCAGTATCCAGATGCCTGTAACTGTTTCCTCCATTTCTAAATCCCGATAAATCTGGTCGAATGACAAGTGAACAAAACTACGACAGTTACCGCCATGAAGCGTGTCGACCGCGTGTTTGATCTCGTTTATGAAATTACTGCAGGCGGTAACTGCATTACTGTAAATAATCTGCTCTCAATAGGTTTCTGCCTTGAGCTGAAATTCGATCTGGGCGAAACCAGAACACCGATGTGTCAGTGAAATGTCCATTACTGTTTTGATTTTATTGACAGATTTATAGACAGGTGTTTGGCAGAGCCTTTTAGGGGGCTTATCCTCCCCGCTGTCATTCTCTTCGATTAATGGCCTGTCAGCTTTGGCCGCGTTCATCAGCGACAATAAAAGCAAATCAGGAGATAATGACGCCACTCTTTCCTGGCAGTGCCACCCGTGCCGAGAGTTCACTCTCTGGTCCATTTCTTTGTCTTCCACACGCATCACTGTAGCATTTCAACTTCAAGTTCAAAGGAAGTTTGCTGCTCAGCGGCAGTGAACCTGCATTTTGCTCCCTCATCTTCATGACTTTGTTGCTTTTGGAAGCTAAAACCGCCGTTAAATCATTTTCTGTTTTTCCACGTCGAGAACAAAAAAAAAAAAAAAGATGCAGAGGGCAAACAACAACCGAGGCGTTTTGGTGGTTCCGGCGTTCTTCTTTAACCGGCAGCTCCCACAAATTATTAATGACGCCAAAGTTGAAGAGGGGACGCCTGATGTTCACGGCTCGGCAAACCTCTCCCGACGTTGAACACTCGGCAAAGTCCCACAAGAAAAGCACCTAAACAGATTACGCGGCGGAAAAATGAGTAAAGTATCTGGAGGCGCTCGGCAGCATTATTTGATTTTGTTTAGAACTTAACTCGTCTCTCCTCCGGCATTTGAATTTTTTTCAACTCGTTTATTTATCTCCGTGCGCCGTGCACCCTGCCGACTTAGATGCAGACAACAAAGGGAGACTTTCTTTGATGATCATGCATGTTTCATGAAATCACATAAGTTGGTCTTAGGTTATTTATGCTTTTTTCTTTCGCCTCTTCAGCTCAACGCAGAGAAAAAAAACGTATTAAACATGCTGACAGAGTGCGGCTCCCCGTGCTTAAGATGAACACGTATGCATCCAAGTTATTATCTTCAGCCGCGGAGTACGACTCCATGACATCTTTTTTCATTCTGTGCACTCAACAAAAAGCCGCGGTGCTCCTCGCTCCCACTGTGTATTTTGATTTGAAATGGCAGGAGGAGGAAATGTATAAATATATATATGTATATATATATATATATGTATATATATATATATATATATATATATTTCTATATATATATGAAAAAATGGAATGTGCGCAAGTGTCTGCAGCGGAGCCACTCGTGGCTGTCAGAGAAAGGGGAGTCCCATTTGGAGATGGTGACACTGTAAATGTGACATTCCTTCATGCAACGTTAACCTCCGAGTGAATCGCACGCACAATTGGTTATTAAACACTTCTGAAACACTCTGTTGGAGGCAATAGCTGTCCATTAGCTGGCCGAGGCAGTGCCTAGCTTGACGGGAAAAGGGTAGTCGGAAGGTCATCAAACATGTGGATGGATGATGTAAAGTGCTGCCAATAACGCCAACACGGCTATGGAATGCAGGTTACGGCGTGAAGCAAACGCAGAGGCGCCCTTTTTAAAAAGCAGGAAGCATTGTTTAATCCAACGGCACCGCTTTTCCCTGTGTATTTGGGCTGATGAAAGGGATTTGCGTATAGAAGTGCATGTCGGAAATATTTCGCTGCTTTCGCAGAGTGAGCAAGACCTACTTGGCAAAAGTTGCTGCGCGGAGATTAATGCGATGGAAGGGGCTGCCGGTACTTTTCTTTCTGTTTAGCTTGCGTAAGATTTTGATATTTGAAAACCCAAAGTTTTCTCTGACTCCTGAGTCATTGCACACTTCTTCTTTCTTCTCTTCTTTTTCTCCTTCCTCTTCCTCTTCACCTTTGGGCTGTTCTCTTCAGAGGTGGCCACGGCTAATCAAGTGCCTTCATCTAACCCTCTAAATCCTCTGCGTCCTCTTCCTCTTCCTCCTTCAAAATCTCCTCTCTGGTCTTCCTCCAGGCCTTCTGTCTGCCACTTCCAGCCTCGGCATCCTACCAATATATCTACAGACCCTCCTCTGTAACTGTCCAAACCATCTCAGGCCCCCTTTGACAATACGGGTTTCTCTGAAAACACACAAATATTTATGCTGTTTGGTCTTTCGTTTACACAAAGCCGGCGTTTTCACTGAAACCACACAGACCGAAACCGCACTTTTTCGAAAGCGCTCTTCAAGGTGGATACGTTTGAAAACGCCGCCTTGCTCGGATTCGTGTAAACGCCGAAAACCATCTTTTTTTGGGTGATGTCACAGTTCTAAACTCCTCCACCTCCCCCGCCCTGCAACCTGAGCGGCCATGAGGTGCAGACGACCACCTCAAACAATGGTAAACAATAACACACGGTGCTCGTGGATCCATTGTGGATTGTGTGCAAAGTGAAAATTAACCAAATCAAACATGTTTTACTTTTTATTGATTTTCTTTTGGGTCGGCAGACTGGGATATTGAGGCAGGAAACCCAAATGACAAAAATGTTTGCAAACTTTTGCTGGCACGGCACCCAGTCAACCTTAACATGGACCTTCTAAGGCTTTGTGTTCTAAAGTAACTTGAAGCAGAAGTTTGTCGTTTATTCACACCATCTTTTTACGCGCTATCTTTCGTTTTATTCTCAGTGGTGTTAATGTTGTTAGCGTGCTACTGCTTCTTTAAAGACGTTGTGCTTCAGGTGTTCTTCTTCTTCCGCATTCAGGGCGTAAACGTGCGGCGCCACACCAGTCCTGGCATAGGTACTACATCGTTTTCAGTTGTTTCCAGCGTATCTGTGTAAAGTTTTTTCTTTTTTTAAGAGCATTTTTACATATGTGCGGTTTCAAAAAAATCAGTCTCCTTGTCAACGGCCCCTCAGTCTGGCCTCTCTGGCTTCATCTCCAAAATATTTAAACATGCGCCGTCCTTGTCCTGCTCACTCCCAAAGAGAAGCTCCTCATTTTGGCTCCAGAACCTCAATGCCACAGGCTCCGAGTCCTCGCGGTAGCAAATATTTGTTTTAAATTAAACTGCAGGCACTAAGGGGCGTATCCCTTTGTTGATCAAGGTGACGTCAGACAATGGAAGGAACTTGCGGGCGTTCTATTTTCGGACTCCTCCTCGGAGCCACCTTTGTCCGCACGAGCGCGCGTAATGAGTATCAGTCACGCCATCTGTCTGCGTTTTTTATTTACAACAATGGATATTGACACGGGCATCTATCAGTGACAGGCAGACATGCATTCGGCAGGGCCCAGATAAATGCGATATAGATCAGTGCGGCGAGGGGGTAGGTCTCTGTCACTGATTCGCTCGATTAGCATAGTGCATAGCCGCTAGATTGCAGAAGGAAGGGAGCCACCGGGATCAATACTCTCATTAATCGGCTGGAGCCGAGGTGCCTTTTACATAATAAAACATTCAGCCACGTAAATATCTGTTGCGTAACGCCCCCCGCATTATGAATTCTGCCCCTCCCCGATGCCCTTTCCTCTTTTTTTTTTTTGTTATCCCCGCATTCGACTCGTGTTCTGTCTTGTTAACATAATTTCCTTCGCAGGGTTCAAGGGGAGAGACTGCTCGGTGGACATTGACCTTTGCTCGTTCGGGCTGTGCGGCGAACACACATTAATATGCGCCGAGACCAGGGGTGGCCACGATGTCACCTGCACGTGCGAGAGAGGTGAGCGGCCACTGTATTTGCCGTGCCCGCGGACTGAAAGGTCAGCTGATAAGAAAGTGTCAGTTTCTTTTTTTTCTTTTTTTTTTCCCAATAGTGTGACGATGGGTGTAATTGCTATCCTGATATGGAACGTCTCGCAGATCCCTGTGATTTATTCCACCCATAGAAAAGTGTGAAAAGAGAGGGGGGGTGGTCGGCCTTGAAACTTGGAACTGTTCAATTGAATCTGCTGTGTGCATCACATTTACCTCTGCGGGCCAACAAGGCTTCCTCACCACCCACGGAGCCAGTCGACAGAGGAGGGGGGACAGGAGGTGGGGTGGGGGGGTGGGGGCACTTGACGCTCTCCGCTGGCGCCCCGCGGCGTTTTAATGAATGCCCGCCAGAGCCAGTTGGGAGTCAAATAAAGCCCTCAGTGCCATTCTCCGCTCTCCCTGTAATGAGCGCCGTTGTCTGGTTGCGCTACAGCCGCCCCTCACCGTCGAAGCTGTTATTGTCCCCCAGCTAGCGGCGGCGGCAGTAGCTTCCTGTTTCCTCAAACAACAACAACAACACCAACAGCCCCATTCACGCAGCTTTGACACTGATTGGTTGGTATTCTGACCTGCTGAAACCAGCGATTCGTTTTCCGTTTTTGTTTCTGTGTTTTTAGTGAGACCGATCATTTGAATCGGCTTTAAAAAAAAAAAAAAAAAAGATCCGGCTCTTTGGCTTCCCAAACAGTTCATTGTTTTACCACTTATTAAACCTTTTAAGGGTCATTACAGATTTAACACTGTTTTGACTAATGATATGCATCCGTGCACGCATGGCACTTAAATTATTAAGACATTTTTGTTACATTTTCCAAATATTCATTTAATGAATTAATTTATTTTTCATTGTATTGACAGACCGCTGTAGCTCTCTGAAACCAGTCAGTGAAAGCACTGACTTTCTCGTTGAGCAACAGTGATGCACAATTATGAAAATAACTCTTACAAAGACTGAAGCATAAAATAAATGATATCTATTGACGTTTCCAATTTTTATGAAAAGGCCCCAACCTTGACAAAACAGCGCAGTGACATTCAGTCACTGAAAGCACAGAGGAGCTAAATAGATCATACCATTATTCTGTCTTCTAATAATTTCCTCCCAAAAAAAGGGCTTTCAGGTGCGAGCCTGCGTCACATCACTGCAGGAAACAAATCAGGTGGGAGCTTTTCTACGCGGCTCAATAAAAAACTTTTGCCTAGAAACTTCAGTAATGCAGCTGCGTTGCAAGGTTTATTGAATGTACAGCAGATACATTGTAAAATACGCACATTTTATAATGACGTCCTCATAACCTCTGACCTGATCTGCCCGCCCTGTGTCCTCTTTCTGCGGATGATTGTGTTGTATCAGCTGCCAGCAGTGAAAGTCATGACGTATACTTTGCTCGCGAGGCGAGGCTGATACCGAGGATTACTAGAGGTAACCAGCCGTCGGAGGCACCAAGGTCGTCCACGGAGAAGGATGGTGAAGGACGGGGCGTTTCAGCAGAGAGTCATCCTCCGTGCCTACACCTGGAATAAGTCATCGCAGCAAAGATGAAAACATTTTTCCTGCCCAGCCAATCATAATTCAGTTGAAGCGGCTCCGCGGCAGCACAGGCTATCTCTTCTCAAATGAATGGCCGTTGGACTCCCAAGTTTGTGCAAACCCAATCAATAACAGTGGCTCCATCGCTCCTGTTGCACTTATGCTCGACAGATGTCACAGTGAGGGATAGTGAGTGATTTCTTATGCAGATGCAAACAGCGCGCGGCGGCGTGCTGCCCTCTGCGGTTCGCTCCTCAAGGGCGCAGCGTTGAGATTCTGTCTCGCCCAGGTGTCGGTGAAACATGAACTCCATTCCTTTTCATGCAAGATGTTCTCATGCACGCTTGTCAACCTTCTGACCTGTTATTTACAACTCAAATCGCTCAAACCGAGAGTACGGAATGAACGGGGACACCAAGTTTGGGGCCTATAGGGGAATATTTTTGTTGACGGCCAATAAAAATGAGCCTTTCATCGTGGATGTCAATGCAGAAATCTTGCCAAAGTCAAAGAGGAAATGTTTTCAATCAGTCTCAAATTTGGAAACCTGGAAATGAGTCAGGTTTTGTCTTACATAAAAAGACCGGAGTTGCGAGAGTGGTAGCAAATGCATTGAGCGTACCATAGAGGAAGAACCTGCTACGATTCACAAACAATGGCTGCTGGTGAAGTGATTAGCATGCTGCTATAGCTGTGCTTTTATCACAATTGTATGGAAAGCATTGTTGTGCTTCACTGGCTTTGGAGAGAATTTCGTTTGTTAATGCAGAACTTACTGGCTAGCCATGGCACATGGCCAATATTCCATAGACTGATAAGGAAGCCTAAAAGCCTAAACTGCCATTTGATCCCTGTCGAAGCTGAAAAATCACATTAATAGACAGTTTGTCCAATCACCCTCCAATTTGTCCTCACTTTTCCAAATGCTTTCAATGGGCTTTTTACCAAAAGGATGCATTGGATGAATCCAAATAGTTCCGGAAACATTTTTATCTGCTGTGCCATTAAAAGAAAATAAATAACTAAATAAATAAACAAAAACATTTGAGAATGAGAAAATTGCTAAAACCATGATGACATTTCCATTTGTCACTGCAAACAACAAATCCACGGTCAGGATGCCTCAAAAACATGGTGCCACTTTTATTTATTTTTTCTAATTAGTAGGCCGGGTGGCCTGTAGCCTGTGTGTTTTAACTTGCACGTGTGTGTGTGTGTGTGTGTGTGTGTGTGTGTGTGTGTGTGTGTGTGTGTGTGTGTGTGTGTGTGTGTGTGTGTGTGTGTGTGTGTGTGGAAATTGCTTGTTTACACATGTTAATGCATGGTGTTTATTTCATGTGGTTTTCCTCTGTGTGTGGATCGACTCAGATGAAAAATAATCACTAGATTGGGCTCGTTTGATGTCATAAATCAGGTGCATCGACTCGCTTCTATTAAACATGATTAAATGATCCAGCGAGCCGAGTCTGCGTGAGCCGAACAAGCCCTTTGAATCAGCCGGAGCTTTGAAATTGCACTTTTGCTTGTAATAAAAAAAAAAACACAGTCCTGCTGTTCCCGATTGGCTGAGCAACACAATCAGCAGGATTCCAAGAACTGTAATGTTGTGCGTGTTTTTATTTGTGTGTGTGAGTGTTGTTTTTTGTTCGATTTAATGTCTTTATATGTGCGGTGCAGGGTTTGGTGGCCCGTTTTGCGATGTGAATCTCAACGAGTGCGAGTCCAACCCTTGCCAGAACGGCGGCATCTGCGCGGACGGCGCCGGTTTCTACGAATGTTCCTGCTCAGAGGGTACGTTGCAGTGTAATTAGCCTCCCCCTCACCCGGTGACGGCACTGATGCAATTATGTGACTAATTCAGATCTTTTGTCGGCTAAGTTTGGAGCCGATACTTAAAGCCTTCAGGACTCAATTAAGAAAAAAAAAAAAAAAGACATGCTTTATGATGTGTTTTTGTAACTATAAAGAATCAAATGTATAGAACTGAACCTTGGAGCAGAATGCTGCCTGCTATTCCTTCTTCCTGCAGAAGAATTTGAAAAGACTGTATAGACTGCAGTTGGCTTTGAGTTATTCTCAGCAATAACATATTGAGGTTTTATTGGAGTTTAGCAGTGCCAACTCAAATTGATCTATTCAATTTTCACTCATAACCTGGAAAAACTTCTCAATTTTGGCAATGATTCCAGTAAATGATTGAAGCAGGTGGGCTAAAGAGCCAGCCTCATTATAAATCTGACATCGTGTTATCTACTGGAGACAGTGAAAAAAAATAAAGTTTCGGTAAGATTTAATTTGATGAATGGACATTGTACTTAAATTAAGACAAAAAAAACAACAACACACAGACACATTTTGTTTCAATGTCTTTTTGTCCCTGTAAAGATTCAAATGTATAGAACTGCACCTACAAGAAGAATGCTGCCTCCTATTTTTTTCCTGGCTGGAAATGCTCAACATTGCACAAACAACCTCTTGTGCAAAAGCATTTGAAAAGAATGTAAAGACTGCGGTTGGCATTGTGACAATCTCACTGATAACATATCAAGATTGTATTGGAGTTCAGCAGTGCCAGCTTAAATTGATCTTATTTAGTTTTTTTTACTCATAACCTGGAAAAATCTTTTTGATTTTGGCAACGGTTTCAGTAAACGAGTGCGTCAGGCGTAAAAAAAAAAAAAAAAAAAATGAATAAAATTTAATTTGATAAATGAACATTGGACTCAAATTGTTTTTAAAAAAAATGTAAAAAATTAGAGCCTGACAAACCTTTGCAGAGCTTTGTGCTGCTGCCTAATATATGACTGCCAGTCGCCAAACTTGTGCACCTTGACAAACTCTCCATGAACACACTAGTCAACCCTTCAATAAGGTTATGGCTACACATTAAATACATGCATTTGGTGAAGACCTAGAAACATAAATGTTGTTACATTTTTGCAAGTTTTAACCAAGAATTACCCCCCCCCCCCTCCCCCTTGAAATCTTGACATTTGCGATGCCAGTTTAGAAAAGTAAATCACGCTTTAGTAAGGAAACATTGAAACCATCAACAATTAGCATCTGGCTGCCCTTAAAGCAGTCAACAATTAACATTTCTTGATGTGCACTGATAACTGCAATCTAGCCATGTTTCTTGCTGATGAAATATTTGTCCAAATATTTGTCATAAAAATTAAAAAAAAATATCTCACCAAACACTGTGACTGATCACAGCGAGCAGGGTTATAGTATTTAGCCTATCAATATATTATTTATAATGTACAGCTTTTTCTTCCGCTTCACGTCTTACCTGCGAGACGTACTTCTGATTAAACCGTGACTGCGGGTGAAGCTTGTTATGCATTTTTAATGAAGTCGGGGTAATTGTCAAATTTTATGACGTGGAGAGAGTTGGAAATTGGTTCCATGGTCAGTTTGAGAAATGATGAGAATTTGACCTGCACCGATGGCGCTGATAGCCAAGCATTAGTCATGGGCCCCCTGTAGCCGCAGTGTGTGACAGTGCTAATGACAGTCATTTTGTAGCGTGACCATGCAGTGAAATATATTTATGGGGGACTAAAATGTCAGATATTGGCAGCGCTCACTTTTACTACATGACTTTAACCTTTTTTTTTTCTATCCCCAAAATGTGCTGATGGAACTTGTCAGGCAAGAAACTGTTCAATCAAGCCGCCGTTGGCAGCGCCGTGGGAGAAGGGGGGGGAAAAAAAAAATCTATTAATTTGCCTCCACAAATGGAGATTACTGTGCTGTCTAGCCATCATTTAACCAGTTTGTTTTCTGCAGATGAGCTTGCGCTGAGAAGTCGTGTTAAATTTCAGGACGGGGAAAAAAAAATAATAAACAAAAATTGCTTTTTGCGTGCAATTTGACGCTAATTAGAATCGTTTCAAATATTGCGTTAGCTGCCAGTGTCACGCCACCATCCCTGATGATGTTTCCCGTCCCCTCTGCTCTCTGCACCGCCAGGCTTTGGGGGCTTGAACTGTGAAATCGGCTATGATGAATGTGCTCGTGGACGCTGCGCCAATAGTTCCACGTGTATCGACTGGGCCGCCGACCGCCGCTGCGTCTGTCCTTCGCTCTTCCCCGGTGAGTTATCTCGGTCATCGTTTTCATACTCGGGGCCTGAGTGAAAACCGTGCAGATTAATGGCTCCTAAAGGAGATAACCATCAGAAGGGTCCTATTGTTTAATGTAAGAGCTCATCGACTAATTATTGACTGCGGCGGGTTGAGTGAAGAGATATCCTTCGCGTCCAGCTGAAACGAACATGGATATAAAAAGAGACAAAGATAATCAGGTTCACGGTGGGGAAAAAATGGGCTGCTGGAGGAGTTAATGGAGCCAACCTGCCATATGCACTTATATAGACCTGGGGTTCAGCTGTGCGTCACGTGCATTTTGTCTCCTGTGGTACATTTGTGCCTTTCATGATGCACAATAACCGAAAATGCTTATTTTTAGCCTGTTTTGTTCTGAAATCCACCACGCAGGAAGAAATTTCGAATCGACCATGCGAGCTGTGGTCACAAAACGGTAACGTGACCTGATGGAGCTCAGACATGGCAGCTGCAGTGCAGGTTCACCCAGAATTAAACACCAAACACATGCTCCACCTCAGCCGCGTGGCATTTGAAGTGGCACTTGGGGCCAATTTTGTAATAAAACAAACGGCTCCGATGTAAGAATGACTCAAGCTAATGACGGAAGCTCCTCCGGGAAATAAGTATCAGTCCCTCTGAGTTTTCGTTCATGTTTGCACAGATTATTGAATATCCAACGCCTGTCGTTCTGACAACGAGCCCCTTACACGCTCGACTTGCAGGCTTCATGTTGCGATGTTGGCCCAGCGAAAGGTTAACAATAATGTACAGTGACTCCAGAGACCGCTGTAATAAATCAACCACAAAGTCCCACTCGGCCAAGTTTGCGGTTGTAGTCAGTCAGTCAGTCTTATCTCATCATAGAGAATCTTTTTTTTTTTCAAAGATCATTTTCCTGTTTTTTTTTTTTAACACTGTTTTTAAAGATGGTTTTCTCAAGATTGCAACTTAATTAGTTAGAGACAACTGCGAGCTGGTTCTTATGAGCACATCGTCCTGATTTGGCTGACTGTGGCAGCCACTGAAGGCTGAAATTGAGGCCGTTGTTGGCCCTGACATCAAGCAAAGGGCTGGAACATCGACTGAAACGGTTTCATATAACGGAGGACACAAACAAACAAACAAACAAACAAGCAATCTTTGGGTACATGAGACAAACACGACCGGCCTCCCTCTCTAGACTTAAAGGTCTGCGGAGAAACACATTTGACATTAAAGAAGGACGATGTGATCACACGACACGGCTTGAATCATCTCCAAAAAATAACTGCATCAACAAGTGCCTAGCTGAGGAAACTGTGCTGTGTTCCAGGTAAGAACTGC
Source organism: Nelusetta ayraudi (assembly GCF_046127955.1). NCBI lineage: Eukaryota > Metazoa > Chordata > Actinopteri > Tetraodontiformes > Monacanthidae > Nelusetta > Nelusetta ayraudi. Next base: position 2,898,986 of record NW_027466058.1, on the reverse strand, counting down.
TCCACGTGTGCAACAGATGGCGATTGCTGCAACAACGGAGGGACCTGCTTCAACATTTCCGGGGAAATTCACTGCATCTGCCCTCCAGGTATTCAACCGGCGCTGAATGTACAGTGGATCACTCGCTCAGCGCTCGGCGCACATTTCAAATGAAATAGCACGGGCGATCAGCATTTGCCCTGCAATGACTAACACATTCTGTTCCACCGTGGCGTTCACAGTTTTTTATTTATTTATTTTTTGTTTAAAATAAAAGCTAGTTAAAGCAGTAAAATTGTCCTACTTCAGCGTCTAACGCGCGCCTAAACATCTGAGCGTCACCGATTGCAGAGGGATGAGGCGCATATGTGGCCATGCTTCTCTGTGTAGGTAGTTCAAATGTTGCTGAAATCCCCCTCTCGGTCTCAGGGCTCCAGGCTGCGGCTGGATAAAATATGTAAACGAACAGGAAGGCGAGGGAAAGAGAGAGAGAGGGAGAGAGAGGGAGAAAAGCTGGCTCTGGCAATGACGGCATTATGTGAAATCACAGTCGGTGTTGTTTGCCAGGAGTGGGAAGAGGCAGCGGGAAGAGTGTACGTGGCGCTTCAATCACCCGCCTTTGATCCCACCTCTTGCCGGGCTACCGCGGCTGCTCGTCTGTGAACCAATGTGTGTCAAATCCCGGCGACCCCGAGGGCACGCTCCTCTGTGCGAAGCTGGCAAACACTCGGCGATGTGTCGGCCGCGCGCCGTGAGAAAAGAGTCGTCCGCACCATTGCGATTGTTTACGGGCGCCGCATCCGGCAGGGTCTCGCTCCGAGAGAGGCAGATTTTCCTCCAGCGAGTCGTGTGCGCAGCAGACGCTCGCCCGGTTTGACGCTTTCTTCGTGTTTCTTCCTCCGCGGCGGGGGTCTAATCTCCTCGGGCCTCGACGAGACACAAAACGACCTGATGAGATGAGAAAGTCTCGGACTCGGTTCGCCCGGTTGTGATCCCACTGAAGAAGCAGCGCGGATTCCTGGAGCACCGGAGCGAAAACTCCAGGAATCATCAGCCAGTGATTTTCCATCATTGTTATTTTTTATTATTATTTATTTTATTTATTATTTATAATTAAGATTTGCTTTTCAATTGATTGTTTCCATTAAGTGATTTGTCATAACTTAATGAGACAGTTAATGACAAATTGAAGAATCCGGCAGCCCTGGTTGCAGGATTATTGGTGACAGGAAGTGGATTCATGGATCGTTGTTTCTGACCACAGAGCTGTTGAAACTGGACAGGAACTGTATGATAAAATGCACAGGCATCTCTTAAGTTTCTAACTTGCAGAACTAGAAGTTACTAAGCTGATCTGAGAGAGATGGTTTCACGATTGAAACTGGACATATTTGCTTCTTGTTGAGATTAATAAGACAGCTTCCCTTTTTCACTGCTCAGCCTCAGTCACCTTTCTGTTTTGCCTTTCATGGAATTCTTTCCCTCTGTGAAACTGAAACCATGGGGTCCAAATGGTCGACAATACCAGTTTTGAGTGGACAGTTCTTTTAAAGTTTAATGAGACGCGCTCGATGTCCACGTTGTGCCCAGTACTGTATAGAACTGGCACTGTGAGTTATTCTCGTAACCCCTCTTCTGTGAACAGCCAAGTGCAGCCTCCAAGTGGTTGCACTGCTGAATAAATATGAAATACCCTGCTTGGCATATTGATGACTGACTGGTAACTTTTTAGTGAGTGGCATCCGGAAAAGGCAGAGAGAGAGAGGAAAAAAACAAAACATTAAAGTCGTGCTAACGGTGACAGCTCTGTGACCCGGCGCAGTAACTCTTCTGCAACAGAGGAGCCCTTTAGGAACGTCTCGACGTCTCCCGCTCTCCAGGTTTAACGGGCCGGTTCTGCGAGATAAACATCGACGAGTGCGAGGGAAACCCTTGCGGAACGCTAAGCGTTTGCAAAGAAGCTCTCAGCGGCTACAGCTGCTTCTGTGCGCCTGGATTTATTGGTGAGTTCTTTTTATTTTACTGTGTCTTTGTGAAAAGGAAAAAAAAAAGTTCATTTTTATTTGGAATCACGCTGTCTGCATGCTGCCTTTGTCCTCTGCTTTCCCAGGGAGCAACTGTGAGACGGAAGTCAACGAATGCCTGAGCCAGCCGTGTCAGAACGGAGGCTCCTGCGTGGACGAGCTGGACTCCTTCAGCTGCCGCTGTCCCGCCGGCATCACAGGTTGCGGAGTGACATGATTTAACTCAAGGGGACAGACGCATTATTTAGAGTGTCGAGGCTTTAAAAAAAAACAAGAAGAAAAAAAAATAGCTTAGATGCAAACAAAACGCTATTACGGTCTAATCAGCCAAGTGAAAAATGAGTCTCGAAGAAGAAATTGCAAAGTTGTATTATGATATTAGCCAGCAAAGCCAGTGTGTGAGTCATAGTCACCGTGCTGCTGAGTGGGTCAGGAAAATATATTTGTGTTTAATTGAAACAACTCTTATTTTTTTTATTTTTTTTTTTTTATTAGCGTAAGACTTGAAGTCTTTGGCAAAATGATTTTGTGTTGCAACTGTCCAGCTGCATTCATCCCTCCCAAGTGTCACATGGCAGTAAACTTTAGAGATAAACTGAGCATGAGTCACACTAATTGAAACGGCGGCCTGGCCACTACGGGGATGTTCTTGCTTTCTTTCTTTATTTCTAAATGTCACGCCGTTGCAGGGCCCCGCTGTGAAGTCAACATAGATGAGTGCATATCTTCCCCCTGCCTGCACAATGCCACATGCGTCGACCTTGTTCGTGGCTACGGCTGCGTCTGCTCGCCTGGCTTCACAGGTTAGTGGACGCACCTGGGTGCCGAGGTTTCCTTGGATCATTTTCCAAAGGTCAGAATGTGAAGAAAAAGGAGCAGGTGTGTCTGTTGAGGGTCTGCGGCGCTGCGCTGCGCCTGTTCGCCGTCCCCTAGCGTCATCATAGGTGCTCAGAGACCCCACCCTGCCCACTACTTGTCTGACATATCTAACATGCATCTGCTCACTGCAAACAAATAGAACGTCTTCAGGTGTATTCTCTTGCTGGTTCTTTTGTCTCAGACATAGATTTTTAAGGTTTGTATTGACCTGACGTGTTTCGGTGTATTCTTCCGCCTTCATCAGAGTGTCACATGTTGTCGGCGGTGTCTTCCTCTGATGAAGGCGTAATAATACACCCAAACATCTATCCCCAAACAATATCTATGTCTGAGATAAAAGAACCAATGACATAATCATAAGAAAAGACAAATGAACTTAGTTCAGAAGTCTTGCTTCGCAAGGTGTGTTTTTCTAAAATTTCCAGTTTCTAGTTCCTGTTTCTAATTTTTCCACTAATTCATCACAGCGAGAGTAACTTTTATTTCTAACGTTGTTGTCAACTGTTTTTTGTTTTTGTTTCAGGCCCAAAATGTGAACTTGACATTGATGAGTGTGCCTCAACTCCCTGCAAGAATGGAGCCACTTGCATTGACCAGCCTGGTAATTACTTCTGCCAGTGTGTGGCTCCGTTTAAAGGTAATGAGCGCTGAGGGAACTTGCGACAGAAAAAAACAAACTAAAGAAACAGAACAATGTTAATTAACTTCACAAGCCATTATTTTCACCTGTTGTAACCCGTGTTACGTGTCTCTGCGAAACTAGTGTCTCTTAATTTAAAAGCAAAGTCATTTGTAAAGGGTAATGACGTCTGTCGTTTCTGCAGAATCACTGTTGAGGTTTATTGTCCATTATCAGTTGAGATAAATATCCTGTAGTTTTCAACAAGAAGTTGATTAAATACTGGCAAAAGAAAAAGAAAAATCTACCATAAAATGTTCTTTAAAAAGGTCATTTTATATCATTTCATATCATATCATCGGTCAGTGTTCATAATTATCTTTTCTATCCACATGAAATATCAACCTAAAATGTGTTATTGAACAGAAATTAAAAAGAAAAAGTGCTATAGTTGGTTCTCTGACAAATAGATAAAATAGGAAAATTATTGGTCTACATATCAATGAAATAATTATGAACTAAGTTGTGAACGTATCATGATGAAGTAGTGTTGATGGCCCAAAAATTAGGGTAAAAACTAAATATCCAAAATTTGATCCCATCTATAATAATGACAGTCACTCAAGCAAAAGTGAACATCTCCACCATGGAATTCAGGTCGTTGTTATTCAAGATACCACAAAGGATGCACTTTCCACATGTAAAAAGGATCTTTGTGGACCGGCTCCTGAGACGCCCTCATTAACTACTCGAGCAGCCATTCAAGAAGAACCTTGGATAAAACCCAAGAACCACTCAGACAGATGAAAGGACAAAGGTGAGGGCAGCAAAAAATAAAAAATAAATCTAGGTTTCACAAAAGAAAAAAATGACTCTAAAAAGAAAAGAAAAAAGGAAAAAAAAAAGTCTCTTGGAAATGTACGTAAAGATACTTCAAAGACGCGCTGACACAGTGGAGGGGGAAGGATTCAAAGATCTGATGAAAATGAAGATGGAGGTTTTCGGCTGTAATTCAAAGGATGAGAGAGAAATGCAGGAGAAATGTGGCAGGTTTGATTTGACGCCGCTCAAATCACAAGAAACGGACACTTTCATAGCCAGAGGTTGAAACATCTCAAAGTAGCAATGACCCATTTGTGTCCATCACAATTTCAGTCCTGCTTATTTCGTTGTAGAATATTCAGCTTCACGGCTCACAATTAGCAGGCGTTGGGGGTGGGGGTGTGGGGTGGGGGTGTGGGGGGGGTTGTTTATAATCACTGTTTCTTTTTTTTTTTTTTTTACTGTCGACCTGCACAGATCACCTGTTGGAAGTGTTTTTGTTGCCTCAAGCACTGCGCTACACTGTTGTTTAGAGTCAGAGGTTGTTTTCACAGCTAGCGTCTCATCGACACTTCGATTGCACCAATCAGCTGGTCCAAATTTCTTTTCACACTGGACTTTATCCTTTTAAATAAGTTGTTCCCCCTTTCGCCTCTTCCTCTGGCGCTGCATGGGGATTTATCGAAGGAGAAAACAATGAGCAAGAACATTTGGTTAGGTTGTAGCTTTACCCACAATGCCTTTTTTTGCATTTAGCTTCCTGCATTTGGTTCACTCGTGTGGACCTCCCACTTGTTGATCTGCACAAGAATTTGATTGTGATCAAAACTAAACTGACTTTTGCGAGCTAACAAACTGCAATTTCATTTAACTGTCACCTATACAACAATTCTTAAAAAAGGTCTAACTTTTTTTTTTGATTGTCCATTTTTAAAAACTGAAAATGTTGCTGTGGACCGAGTCAATGTTTTTTGTTTTGATTTTCCTCATCATGGTCCGGTTAATCAGGTTAAACATAAATGGGTGATTTGATATAAGTCATAACATTTATGTTCTTCATTTTACGTCACATGCCTTGACTCACTTGTTTGTGATGTTCATGTGCTTTCCTGTTCTCCACCGTGTTAAAGATATGATTTGAAATCACTGTTTGTTTAATCCACATCCTAAACCTAAAGCGTGCCTGACTTTTCATTTTGCCACAGAACTTCAGCTTCTCCATCGAGGGACCTAATTATTTTTGACACACGACACAGTCGTCATAATTTTTATTTTAACTGAGCGTTTTACTGCCACAGGTTTGGCTGACCGCCAGTTGCAACTTTGTAGTTGTTCTTTGTTTTTGTTTTGCGTAAACAAACCTTTTTAATATCCATTGCGCCAAATGGCCAAACGGCAGCTATTTAATTAGTATTCTTCTATTCAGAGAGGAAATAATGGGGGTGAAATTAGCTGGGGAGTAGCGGTTTTGAAGCACATCAACAGCAACATCCTGACTGCTTTTGATTCTTGTGTTTGCGAGGATCATATCTGGCTGCGTTTTCTTAACTTTCTATGAAAGTGGCAAAATTGGCAATAAATTATCTCTCAAGACAGACGTAATGGCGAAATAATGAAAAATCAGAATTGAAGCAATTGTGACCCAGTCGTGCGGAACCTTTCAAAGGCTTTCTGTTTGCCATTTGTTTATTCCTGTTTATGTTTAGTTCTCCAAGCTTTCATGTAGCATTTAAAAGAAAATATAATTTACTCTCAACGGTAACTTATATTGTTTATTTTATTTTTGTATTATTTTTTTTTTACAAGAGAATAGTACATATGTTATTGTCAATACATTGTCAAGTACAAGTGAAATGAAGCACCCGTTGGGCAAAATGTTCAACTGCTCTGTTGGCACAATTAGCTAATCAGCCAATCACGTGGCGGCAACTCAAATTATGGCATTTAGGCAAGTGGATGCAGTGAACAGGACCTGCTGAAGTTAACACTTGACCATCAGAATGAGGTGGAAGGCAACGGAAGTGACTTTGAAAGTGGTCAACATGGTTGTTGGTGCCAGACTGGTCACTGCTTGCTGACTGACTAGGATTTTCACACTGGCTCAACAAACAACGGTTGTAACAGAGAAACCATCCAGTGAGCTGCATTTGTGTGGAGAAAACAAATGCCTCATTGAAATCAGAGGTCAAAGGTCAGAATGGACAGACAGGTTAAGACCATAGAAAAGCAACAGGAACTCAACCAAACTCTGCAGAGTAGTGGAACAGAAGGCGCAATGACTGGTGACTGTGTATGACATTTAAACCAAAACATGATTTATATCGTCCGTCGATAAAATGCTCCTGTTGAGTTTTCCAATGCTGCACACTTGTTTTTTTGTTCGTTTTTTTTCCATTCGCTGCAACGTCCTCAAGCGTGTCCTTTTTCCCTGTTTTTTTTTTTTTTTTGTCTGGCCCCAACTCAAGGTCCAAATTGCGAGTACTTGCCCTGCGAGGCCAACAATCCGTGCGAGAACGGCGGCGTGTGTGTGGAGGAGTTGGACCAGCAGCGTTTCCCTTCGGGCTTCCGCTGCCGCTGTCGCCGAGGCTTCGCCGGCCCCCGCTGCGAAATCAACGTGGACGAGTGCGCCTCCAGTCCGTGCTCCCACGGCTTCTGCTACGACGGTGAGCTCTAGTGGCGCCCACTCCAGACGGAGGAGAACCTCCGTGCCATGTGCACGGCAGCACAGGCAGCGAGCGTGTCAGCTCAGGTTTGGCTCACTTACAGCCTTGACAGGCGATTTTTCAATTGGCTCGCTCTTGCGACTAATAAGAGTTATGTTATGAGAGTGGAGTTGTTCCATCTGATGCCAGGGCCCGAGACATTTACCTGCAGAGGGAGGCTTGATTAGTTCCCTTACGTGACTTTAGAATGAAATCAATTAAGCCCCGGTGTTGTGTTTTAATTTGAATAATCTATGATTAATGACAAAATGAATGCAGTGAAAGGCCAAGGTGGAACGCCTTTTTTTCCCACCCATGGCTATCTAATTAGATTTTGCCCCCTTATATTCGCCGGTGACATAATGGAATATATAAAACTCATTAGGTAAAATCATTTTCTATAGGGGACGATTCTCACCATTTGGTCATTTGATTCCCTGTGAATGGAAAACAGCTTCAGTGTCCACGACTTTAGTCAAAATAAGTGACGACTTCTGCTTTATGATCTTAATAGCAAACGGAATATTTCCCCTATTCTTGAGCTCATCACATTTCAATAGTGGACGGTTTGATCGGGGTTTGTTCATTTATTCAGACCAACCAGCCTGTCAGCTGCTGTTCGAGGCTTCTTATTGGTGTGAGGGGCAATTCAAGCCCCTCCTCCTCCATTATTTGCCGCTATGCATCATGGGGCTTAACAGTGGTCTCCAAAGGGAGTACAGTGAAGCGAAGCTGTGTCTACCGTGTCGACTTTTTCTTCATGTTCTTTTAATTCTTTTTTGTTTTCACCAATATAGCAACGTCGCTGCTCATCTGCTTAGCCGCAGCCTTTGTTTGCAGCACTTCTTGCTCTCAACGCCTCCACTGATCGTAAAGGAAACGACCCTGCTGTCCGAACACAATTATATGTGAAGACCGATTTAACGGCTTTCTTTTGCAAGTCGCTGAGATGGATGAACAATCGGGCAGTGGGTCTCTGTAGTCTGACCCTCCGGCCTTCATTACGTCTAGAGAAAGCCTCTGCCTGTTCTCCTCCACCTGGATTACACTGGAAGAACCGGCTGATGGCTGCTGGATGGCCATCCTTCACAGTGCGGCGCTAGGCCTTGGCCAGCTGTCTTTGCTAATCTCGAGCGCAGCCACTTCACCCTAAGGTTAGACCGGCAGGCCTCTAGGACCCGCTGGCCGGCGCTCAGCAGCCAGCCGGTCGGCCAGCCAGTCAGCCACGGGGGAGTGCATCGCATAGCTACAGTGGCTAAGATGAGTAATGCCGCTGCCACCCAGGACCTAAAGCATTTAATGAGAGTAATAGCAGCTACACGCACCACGACAGAGTGACAGCATAGATTACGTGGTAAATCTTTGGGATAATGAAGAATCCTGGGACCCTCACTGGGGAAGTAATAAATTCACTCCCGCAATTACCTCTGTCACCAGCCTGCCTGTACACCAGTGTTGTGCCACAGGAAGGAGAAGAAGAAGGAAAAAAGAAGGAAAGAAAGGTGGAATGATACGGCCTGCTTTAGCGTCGTTAGTGATTTAGGAAGGAGGGGGCTGAGTTATTAGGCGTGGGGGGGTTCTTACCTCTGACAGAAGGGAATTGGCACATTTGTACCGTCTGAATAAAGGGACGGTGCCGAAAATGGAGCCGGCGCGGGTCCCCGTCCTCGTAAAGTGTGTCGCCAGAATGAAACGGAATTGCCAGGGGTCCTTTATGGAATGTGGGAGACGGGCTGAAAGGAAGGAGGGAGGGGAGGAGGGGGAGGGCAGGTTCATTTCAAGATGTTTAGAGCGCGCAGAGGGACTGGGCCCACAACAGGTCCGAGCTGTCCACTGCCAAGGGAAGCATCCGTTTAAACACAAAGGCAAAAAAGGAATGAGATCACAGTGGGTTTATTGTGCTTAATGCTCATAATCTGCACATATGTGGAACATCAACAGAGGTTATCGGGCGCAGAGGTGCTGTAACCCCCCCCTCCATCTCTCCCCCCGGTTCTGTTTCAGTTGTGGACGGCTTTTACTGCCTGTGCAGCCCAGGCTTCGCCGGGCCGAGGTGCGAGCAGGACGTGGACGACTGCGCGAACAGCTTGTGCAGCGCCAACTCGGTGTGCAGAGACCGCCATCTGGTAAGCTGGACCTTTTTCTTTTTATTAGGGTTAAGTGTTACAGACATGTATGAGATTGCTTTTAAAAAAAAAAAAAAAAAAGGAGCTTTGATGTCCCATAAGTCAGAGCAGTTAAGGTCTCGTTTCAAAGAGCACGGCTTATCAAAAGGTGTTAACAAGACCTGGATCGCGTCAGCTGATCTGCACTTGATGCTTGTCTTGATGTTTGAGACGTTGTTTCCCGTGATGCAACGGGATGAAAACGGAACGGGCAACACGTCGTAGCGATGCCGGCTGCCGCGGTTTTTCTTGCAGCGGGCGCGAGACGCAGCCGCGCGGTTCCTGACAGAGATGGCGTGGGCAGATCTGGCAGAGATGATTTTGTCACGTGGAGAAAACTTTCCAAATCGTTTTAAATAGTCTCCAAGCTGCAGTCTAAAAGGTCAGGGCGAAATCTGCGAGGCTGCAGCTGATGTCATGAGACTTGTGCCGTGGGAGAAGCTTTGTTCGATTCTACCAACGTTGGCATGATTGAAGATGAATGTTTGAGCGCCTTCAGTAATGGCTAAAATAATAGAAAGGGGAAAAAAAATTAAACAAAAAAGATGTGCAGATAGGTTGAACAAACTATAGCTTTTCACTGGCCGATTTCAACTGTTCAACAACTACTTTGCAATCATGCATTAAAAAGACAGCAAACCACTGCTTCAAAGTCTTAAGATAAGTAAGAAGATAAGTAAGCAGGAAATAAGTGTGTAATGTACAAATGAAGGTGAGGTCAGCTGAGGGTTATTCCTCGAAACCAATTATTTCATAATCTGCAAGGGTATTTTGTGAAGGCGTTCTTGGAACACGAAAAAAAACATTATTCCTGTAAATTATGAACAAGTGTTTCTATCTCAATGTGTTGACGAATGAAAACGTGATCTGCATTTCTCACCATGCGGAAGCGCTTCATAGCTTCAATCAAACCCGGTGGATTCAAAGATTAGATACCAAATAAACCCAAACACCTTTTTCTCTGCTTATTGATTTCAGCCTCAGTACAGTAACGCTTTGGCTTGTCGCTCTAATGAAACGGACATTGTAGCGGTTTCATAATGATTCAAGGGACATTCTTTTTCAACGTATTTTAAAAATTGCATGCAATAAAAATCCTCTGTTTGAACATTGGCCAGGATCTGCCACCGAAGCACTCAGGTGGAATTTCCCTTTCTGAACATTTTCAACCTGTGCTTTGATTCCGCGGATACACAACCGCACCATTTTAGTTCCGCTGTCCATGGCTCACTCTGCTGTGTTTTCTCCCTACCCCCCCGCTCCATGCAACTGATTATTCTTTTTTCTTTTTCCTTCTGGAACCTCCTTCACGTTGTCTTGTTTACTGTGCAGCTGTTCCTCTCCCTGAACACTGTGTCCCACAGAGCTTTGGCTTGTTTTGGAGAATTGCGGTCCCTGAAGGTGACTTAGCAGCACCAAAAAAAAAAGAGAAAGAGATTATGCTCTATTGCTAGGGGTAAGAAATTGGAGTCTCCCAGAGGTATCTAATTCATCACGAGATGACGGCCTTTTTTACCCCCCCTGCACCGCCACCGCCATCGCCGCCGCTGTTGGGCCTATAGTGTACAAATTACACAAGACAAAGTTTAACGGCCCTGTATGGAGCACCGATTAGCATGCGGCTCCCCCGACCCTTTAGGCCCCATGTGGGCATCGAGAAATCCCCAGCAAAGCAGCAACTGTATTTCATCCCAGTTTAAATCAAAGCACTTCCACTGTAAGTTAAATGTGAGGCAGCATTAATCTTGCGCAAGCGACGGGTATCTAATCTGTGCGCCGCTTTAGAGGGAGGAGGGAAAAAAATGTGCGCATCTGCGCCGGCGTCTCGTGCGTCTGAAACGGGGACGCTGCACGTCCACGGGCCTGAAATCCTGGATGTGCGGCGGCGATATCGTACGCCTGAATGGTTGCGGGATACTATGAAGAGAGGCAGCGGCGCTGGCGCATTATGCAGCTGGTGGGTGTTTTGGAAGGAATACATCTGCATAGCCGTAATGTGAAATTGGAAGACGAGCGTGACTCTCGCACAGTTTTAAACAGATTTGCACAGTGAGAGAGAGAGAGATCGCTCGCTCTCTCCCTCTTTTTTCATTTTTCTCGTATTTGCACAGGTGGGAGGCTGCTTCCTACGCGCGTTTTATTTTTTTATTTTTTATTTTTATTTTTACTGAGACGCAGTCGGACACTGCGGTCACGCCGGCTGTGCTTCGCAAAAGCCCAGTCGCGCTATCCAACGCTTCACAATCGTGTGTGCGTCTAAACTGCTTCATACGGTAAAGCGTGGGACCGGCTTCGTGGTGCATTCAGGTACACCTCGTAAACTCTTGAGTCAATAAGTTTAAGTTCTTTCACTGGACCATTTTGGGATAATCTGATGCTAAAGTTATACACAGCAAACAGTACGAAACTTTCTTTCATGGGCAAGTTCAAATATTCATTGAAAAACAAAATTAAATTGTTTTCCGCAAATTCCACCACATTCTTGTTCTACGTGTCCCCAACTACCTCTGTGGCAATTTTCAACTTGTTTCCTTGTAGCATTTTGGAGTAATCTGTGGCTGAAGTTACACACTGCATCAAAAACACATTTTGATTTTGTTTTTGAATGAATATTTGAATTTACCCAGGAAAGCGCCCGCACCAGGGCTGTTTAAATATTTGCTGCCATGTCTTATTGATGTAATTTTTTTTGCTGCTCAGTGTTTTGCAAACATGTAACCTGTCAGGTGCGCCACGCGAGCCAGTCACATTTCGCCCCTCTCCTCCCCTCCCCATCCCGCCCCCCCCACTTCCCCTTCCGCAGGGTTACGAGTGCGTGTGCCACGCCGGCTGGGAGGGGGACCTCTGCCAGCGGGAAACGGACGAATGTTTATCTCAGCCGTGCAAAAACGGCGCCACTTGCGCCGACCTTCCCAACGGCTTCAAGTAGGTGTGCCAGCCGGCTCGGCCGGTGGGGGGGAGGGCGGTGGAGGCGGAGTGCTGTTCGCACGGGTGGGAGGGCTGGAAGGCGACTCTCCCGCTCCGTGAATGCGGCAAAGAGGGGACGTGCGACGTATCCTACCGCCAGCAGCGGAGATAATGAATTGCAGGTGGCAGGTAAAACAAATGAGTCCATCAATGGCTCACAGCATGAAAAAGGTTTCAGGGGATGGGCGACTCAATTGGAGGTGGGCGGGGGAGGGTGAGAAAAAGGAGGCAAACAGACACATGGCTTCTCCCCGCCTCCGCCTTCTCACCGGGGAGACGCCGGGGGGAAGGAAAAAAAAACCCCAAACTGCTTCAGGTGGGGAAAAGTTTGGCGGGGGTGGAGTGGCTGGCGTTCGCCGCCACCAAGTGGAAGATTCGCTCTCCTTGAGAATAGACTCTTGAGACACACAAGCAAACACACACACACACACACACACACACACACACACACACACACACACACAAACACAGAGTCCGCCTCTGTCTGTTTTCCATCTCTCTCTGGCTGTCTGGCATGCATACATTTCCATTTAATCCCCCACTCAGTGCTCTCGCTGCCTGTGTCCTACATTCAGCTGTCCGGAAAAAAAAAAAAAAAAAAAAAAGATGGCCTCAGCTTATATTGACCTGTATATTAGCTGCATGCTTAACACAGCACATAAGGTGCAGGAGCCAGTACATGTGAGGTGAGGCTGTAAGTATTGCTAATAAAGAACTCTGCCCACTGCACCACTTTAAATTCTTTTTCAAAGAAAGTCGCCTTGTGTCAAGATTTTTTTTTTTTCCCTAGCGCGACGCCTGGCCAAAAAAGTCTTCTCCAATAAAAAGAAACTGTTTATTTAGCTTAAAGGCCTTGTGTTATAGGAATTTCCTTCTGCCAATTTCCTCTAACAACATTCTGTCTCTATCATCCGCCAACTCATCAGAAATGTCCATTTTTTTCTCTTTTGCTCTCAGAAATTGTGTGTGGTAAAAAAACAAACAGAAAAAAAACTCAGCCCTTTGTGATGTCACATCGGGCACTAATGCATCACTGACACCTCCTCTAGGTCAGATACGGCACCACCAGCCTGAGCCCGCCCTCGCCAGTACCCTGCTTTTAGGTGCAGCAAAGACAGCTAAAACCCAGTATTTATGTGGGAGGTTGTAAACAGAGCGCTAATTATGCTGTTTTCCAGACAGCCAATTGGTTTTAAAAATGATTAATAGTTCAGAGCTGAAGCTCATTTTAAAAGTGGTGCTTTCAGTCTGAATTTGTTCTCAAAGTAACGCCGGCTCGTGTGTCGCTGCGGAGGTGTTTCTGCGCCGCAGGCTGGACAGGCGGCGACTGCGGCGCCGACGTGGACGAGTGCGACTCGGCGCCCTGTCTGAACGGAGGCCTGTGTCGGGAGTCGGACGTACCCGGGGAGTTCTCCTGCACCTGTCCGCCGTTCTTCAGCGGGCCCCTGTGCAGCCAGCCTCACGACCCCTGCGACCTCTTCCACAATCCCTGCCTGAACAACTCCACCTGCCTGACGCACTCCAATGGAACGGCCTCCTGCCGATGCCCAGCTGGTGAGTGAACACACACGCCGGCGCAGCGCCGCTCTAATGTGAGCCAAACCCCCTCAGACCACCTTTGGCCTGGACTCACTTTGTTGTTCCAGAGATTATCTCATCAAGAAGCAACAATGGAGAGAAAAATGCTTATATTTTGTAATAATTAATAAAAAATAATCATCAAAATAATAATAATTCTTGGTACAGATTTAAAAGAAAAAATGGAAAAATAGACATTCCAAAACATGTGTAATGGGTAAGTCAGGTACAGTGTTGGTGAGTAATCTATTACTAAGTAATCCACTACTGTAATTGAACTACATTTTGAGGAATGAAGTAATGTAACGGGATTACTCTGGCAAAGCTGGTAATTATATTATAATTACTTTATCAAGTAATGATTCCATTACTTTTCCAAAATATTTTGCAAGCTAAAAATGTCTTTTTATCCACAACATGTCTGAGATTTAGATTTAGAAGAACAACCAAAACCAACGATGTCGCAGACTGATGATGCAGCCGTGCATGCAATGTCATTGATCGTCATTGATATGCGATGACACACCAAAACAAGCATGGCGGCGGCACCAATGCAAAGAGTTTGTTGTTTATCATGACGTTTCTGGCTACCAGCTCTTCCTCATATGTTAAAGCTACTGTAGAGACAGACGCCATATTTAAAAGGTACGTCATAAACACTCACCTGCTGTGTGTCAGTCAACAAACTACTCTTCTTTTTCAACCTAATTGTTCATTCGTACACATTAGACACAGTATACAGAGTGTCATAGTGCACTGTGGAAGAGCTGGTAGCTCGAAACGTGGCCATCTGGTGTTGGGGATGCTTCCTAACACATAGAATACAGACAACTGTAAAAGATTAAGATACACAGGTGCCCTCGGTGAATTAAATACAAACAAATGATATTTTCAATATCTCCAAAGCCTGGAGGAACATATTGTCCCACTTTTGGTACGGTCAGTTAAAGACAGAATAATCCCATTCCTACACTTGATTGGCCGACACCTATTTTTGTACATACAATTCCTGAGTACTGCTTGGAAAATGGGAGAATTACAGTTCACAAACATCTTGCCAGCACTTTTCCCACCTTGGGTACTTTAACAAGTTTCAAAGTGTATCATATATGTGTGTCACATATATGCCACACTAATGTTGTTCGTCTTAGCGCTACTGTGGTTACACCATGGGTGCGCGGGAGTAAAAAGTCAGAGCATGTGTATAAAACAGCTGATTACAAGTAGTAGTCATCTTGTTACTTGGCTATTTCATGTGCTAGTTATTTTTTTAAAAAGCGGTATATGGAAGGAATATAATATTTCCTACAGAATGGGCCTGAGGCTCCATCGATGACCGTCATTACCCCCATAATATCCTGCAGGGATTAATATTTCACATTCTAAGAGCCGCACCATCTCTATGGCCATATTCTTTAACAGCTTTCGTGCTTGCCAGCATGTTTCAAAATGTATTTCCTGCTCTAAAGTAGTCTGTGCACAAAGATCACGCCGTTAAATCCGTCCGCTCACCTCTTCAAATAATGAGACGGAAAGACCTCGGATGTGTTCTTGCTCGCAGCAAACACTGACATAAAGAACGGTGAGGAACAAAATAAGAACAAGCATAAAAGGCACAAACAGGAAGCGCGCAGGAGTACACATTTGGTTCAAGTGGACTGCCGGAGAGCCTCGTGCTGCATTGCACTGCCTCTGATGTTTGACAGTGCACAGCAGCATCTCTTTATAGTCTGCATAAAAAAGATTCCAAATACACAAATTCGGATTACCTTCGTATCTATTTAATTACAAGGACTCCTCGTTTCGAACAACAACAAGGCCCCCGTTCACTTAAAAACGTGCCGCTTCACGCACGCGCAATCTTAATTTGCCGTGGGTTTTAAACAGTCTGAAATATGCAAATGTAGGTATTTGCGGACATCAAGGACGGCCCCCACTTGCGGAAAGCGTCAGCGTCGGCGGCAGAACAAAGCAGACGCGCCGGGATGAAACGTACATTGATAATCACGCAAACTTTGTCCTCGCGGTCGACTTACACTCAGGTTTGCTTCTCGAAAAAACATTTTTGTTGAACATTCTGTTCTGAACGCTTCCCCATGACAGGTATATTTAAAGGCAGCGTTGTTGGAAAGCCGAGAAAATAGCCTCCTGGTTCGGAAGTTAATCAGAACCCCCCCCCCCCCACCACCACCACCACCACCACCCACTTAGCTTAGCAATTATTAACGTTACGCCACCGCAACCTTCAAGCTTATCAGCGCGCAGGTTAAGATGCTATAGGGTTGCGCCGCACCTAATGGCTCCATCAACGCCGAGATGAAAAGATGTTTCCGGATATAAATAGATCGGCTGGCTTCGGGTTTTTTTTTTCGGCAGGCTTCCTCAGAGAGGAATAGGAAATTAGGCGCCGGCTGCATACATTACAGGGAGGGCTTTGCGTGGGCTCCGCTCGTTTTCACTTCACACGAGCGTTCTGACTCACTGTTCTCTATTGTTATTCACCATAAATCCATCCTACATGGCTACTACTGAATAAACACGGCCGTGTTATACAACCCAGGGCTCCATTCCAGCACTGAGAATTGTGCAGACAAGCTGTTTACCATAGAGTGTAGGTCATTCGTCAGGGAAAACTGTGTAGGCCTCTCGCTTTATTATTTTTTATTTTTTATTTTTTGCCCTTCCCAGCCCTAATTAAATTAGAATTTGCTAGCCAGGGTGTCTGCCAGTTTTACTGCCATAAACAGATCTCATCCTACTCACCTGAGACAGACAACGGCGTGCTAAAACGTGATCAAGGTTAACTTGTTCTGAAGTCGGCGCCAATTAGCCGCCCGCCGTCTTGGTGGTTTTTTTGGTCCGGCCTATTTTGTGTGTTTTGAAAGGCGGCAGCGTGCCGATAATTTTCTCAGGCTTGCCATGCATCTCAGATCTGTCTGCTTGAATTAGCTGGTGGAGAAAATGTGTTTATATTCTATACTTAAGTAAAAATACAGATACATGTCTAAAAAAAATACTTTGGTAAAAGTAAAAACTCTGATTCAAGTAAAAGTAAGAAAGTACAGGTTCTGAAAAAAGTAAAAAAGTAAAACATACATGTTGATACTTTTAATAAACATACATACATGCTTATTTTTCTCTGTGCTAAAAACATACTGAACAGTGACCCTAAAGCAAAATAATCTCCCTATAAAATATGAAGCATTTTGATATTTAACTACTACCCCAATGTACGCACGACTAGAACGCATTAAATTCAGCCAAAAAATGCATTTCTTAACGAATGCAGCGGCCGTTCTCGCGCTCAAGCGCTGTGGTCCTGCAGGCCCGGTTCCTCCCGACTGCTGACTGGACGAGCCCACGTTGACGACGACGACGACGGCGTGCGCTGATGAACACGCCCGAGGGGTGTCGCCGCTAACAGGGAGGGTATTATGGAACGCATCAGTCACCCGGTGGCTGTTTTGCATCCAGATGGCGAAAGTGAATTAAGTTCACATACGGCAACTTGACGCTAAGTTTGACGTAATAATAACCTCGTAGATCATCGGATCATTTTCGCATTTATTAATTAATTTTTTTTTCTCCCTGACGTCGAGATGACTGAGCGAGCTGTGAGGGCAACCAATCAGTGAAGTGGTTTATGCATATTTATACGCTGATGTTTATGTTATAGCCGGAGCAATAAATCAACCGGGCGAACACGTGAACCGGCGCGGCCTAATTGCGCGTCGTCACCTTTCGTATCCATCAGCCGACGTGCGACGCGACCGCACGTCACGGAAATGCAATTCAACACGCGTTGCAATGTGACGTGTGGGAGGAGCCTAAAAGACATTAAGCACTGAATATACAGACCTGACACTTTGACAATGTGCTTGAAATGAACTCAGACCAGACAAGCTGCACGGAGAATTTAAAATGAATTGACTGAAAAATATTTAAATGTATATATTTTGAATTAACCCTCATTGAACTTCAAACCATCTTCGGAAGAGTTTATGCCATGGGAGATGTGCAGACTGGACTCATTGCTTTCACACTCAGAAAGTGCCCACTTTATGTAATGAATGACAAAGTTAAGGCTCCCCGCTAAAGTCAAAACAACTCCGTCCTCCCCCTAGTGGTGGGCTGCTGCGTGACTCATGAACGCCCACAGTTGTTCGGCGGCAAACTGGAAGAAAATGATACAACAAAGGGATGCGATAGAGAGTAAGAAAAATATAATTTATTTACGTATATCTACTTATGCGAATGTACATTGGTCCAGTGTGTTTCTTCGCAGTACGAGTTTCTCGCTGGTGCTCCCGGTTTCTCCCACACAATATAAAAAAAAGCCACACATCCTGGTTGATATCCAGCCGGCGTCCTCGACCGAATGCACTGATGTGGTCCCCAGGCAGTGCTCCTCAGCAGAGAAGAGATTTCACTGAATATCATCAAGTATATATGAACAGCGAGGGAATCAACAGAGTGCAGAATGACATAGCTTGAGCTTTGGAGTTTGGGGGATTTCTTTTCAGCATGTAGACAGCAGAGGCACGGCGACTTCATGATATAAAACAATGGCCACAGCAAGAGTCTTCTTCCTGTTTTCCATTAGGCTGGCCGCGTCTGTAGTGGCCGCAGCCAATCATGTGCCTCCATCTTACCCCAATCGTCTGCATCCTCCTCTCTCACACCTGCTAACTTCATGTCCTCTTTCTCTACTACCATAAATCTCCTCCCTGGTCGTTCTCCTGCCTGCCACTTCCAACCTCGGCATCCTCCTACTCGTATATCCACCGTCCCTGCTCTCTAACTGTCCGAACCATCTCACTCTGGCCTTTTTATCTCCAAAACACGCATTGTCCTACTGATCTTCTCTTTCCAGATCCTTACCACTCCCAAAGAGTGACCTCATGGCTGCCACAATGAGGGTAAAACCTATTTTCTTGTTATGGCACAAGGTTGAGCGAACGGTCTTGGCTTTCCCAAGACGTTTTAACACAATAGGCCAAATCAATCTCACTAAAAAGGTGAAGGTGGGAGGGAAAAAAAGGTTGGCGTCTCTGCCATTTGTCAGTCCAGCAGAAACGGACTGACAAATGAGCTAGCCATTAGCGGGCGCTCACCGGCAGCGACTTGTAAGGATTTGAAGAACGCAGCCGCTTCGGAGAGGAGTTTTATCTACAAAGGTATTCCGAGAGAGCCCGCGGGCCAGAATATCAGTGACATCCTGAGGAATCTGTTCTCCTCGCTGATTGTCGACGGCTCCGCTGAAAGACTTTGTCCTTCCTGGCTGTGACTCTCCGCTGAGGCTCCGGCCAGGCGGCCCCGAGTCATCCTGCACAGCCGGCACAGATGTTCCACTTTCCCCTTAATAAGGAGCCGCAGCAGGGAGCGCCAGACCTGCTAGAGCAGCAATCGGGGCAGCGGAAACTCGGGCCAGGGGTCGGGGTCGCGGGGGGTCACCGGCCGACAACCATAACAAATGAAACAAACACGCATAGCATCGCTCAACACAGATTACAGCGCGAGGCGGAGGTGCGAGCGGCCCAGGTGTCCTTGCTCTGTTTGAAATGTGTCCACGGGGGGGAAAGTTTCACAGGCTAACCGTAACACACCGGGCTGCAAGGTTCTCCCAAAAAAATCCCATTTTGTCAGTTTAGTATAACAAAAAGATTTTTATTTTTATTTTTTTATTTTTAATGAATTTTGAAATAAATTTACGGCTGAAATTTTGAGGTCATGGCTCTAGTCAGTGGGTTCTGAATGAAATCAATAATAAAAAAAATTCTCGACTTGTCCCTAATGACTTTTGAACTGGAAGCACTGGAGAATAGGAACATAAATTCAGTAAAGTTATAGTCAAAGAAAGGGATTCTGAATTACAGATATCACAGGCATATTTGCATAGTTTCTTTGTTTTACAAAGAAATAGAAAATAAACTGGACTATTAACATAGATATTAATAAATAATTATACAATTTGCATCATTTAAAAAGAAAAAAAAAAAAAAATCTCATTACCCTTGCCCGTGGTCTTGAATCTCGTCCTGTGCCCTCGACCTGCTCATGTCAACAATCTCTTTGCCTCACTAAATATCCAGATCAAAATGAGGGAGCAATGAATGAATCGATAACAAGCTTTTTCATATTCATGATTTGGTGACAAATGACCATATTGCAGAGCTGAGCGAAATGAATGAGATGAAGGTATTTTTTTTTTTGTTGCTAATTCCTCCCGCCAAGTGCAGAAATATGAGGGCTGATCAATACGGAGGCTTTGGGTCTCGACGGCTACGTCTGTCCCCAGAGGTCTTCCCGGCCAGATGGAGAACAAACTCCTTTATTTGCATGGCATGCTACACTGGCCATCACCTTCCACAAGATTGAGATTGTGTCCTACCAAACAGTTGGTTAATGAGCGGCTGTGAAGTGGTGCCAACGAGACAATCGGCTCGCGCCTCGTGCGACGTTTGAATAAAGGAAATGCGACGAGAGTGCGCGGGCAGCAAATCCACGCGTCGCAAAGCTCCCGACTCGCTGCTGCTATTTTAAGGGATTTTCTGCCCCCCACGCCCCACGACAAAATATGTGTCTCAATTTATAAACCAGATGCCACGGCAGATGTATGTGAATATTTCATCCCTCCCTCTCAGCAGCGTGTAGTCACAACAAACATAATGCGCTCTTTGCTGAGGCGGCGCGAGGCGTCTTCATTTGCGCAACGCGTCGTGGAAAATGTACAACGGAAAGGGCGGCGTGCTTTTAAATGGAGAGCGATGAATGAATGAATGAGTTCAGATTGAAGAATAAGTCTGTTGTGTCGGACCAAATTGAGTTTAATGTTCGGTGCGTGATTTAGAAAAATGGAAAACAGTGCGGAAACTACTGTCTTGTTTTTACGTGAGCCCATAATTAACGACAACAAGATTGCAGATTCTAGATTTTAAAATGAATGAATTAAATGCATTGAGACAGGAAATGTCTTTCCTTCATAAGTCATCAATCCATTGTTCCACTTTTCAGCCTGTGTGCGCTACGGTAGCCGTTGCTTGAAAGCTGCTCTTTGTGATGTCACAAAGTGTCACGGGAGATTGTAACACCGCTGGTAAGGTATTAATTTTGGCCTCTGAGACCATAGTAGTGTTTCCTTGTGAAACATGGAGAGGGACCAACAAAGCAGCACTTTTAGCAGGAACCTAAACCCGAAGGTTGTAAACAGAGGGCTCACAATGCAGTTTATCCAGGGATTTTTGTTCTAGGTTTTTATATATTTTTTTTAAAAATATAATTAATATGTGGTTGCTTCGGCCGGAGTCCGGGATGAAAAATGAAGATCTAAAAATGGGTTTAACATGGCACCTTTAAATGTACATAAATCTTTTTGGCCGCTGGGTTGTCAGCTTATGCGCAGCCATTTACTGCTGTTTATTTCGAGACCATCCCCTCTATTGTGGAAAATGAAAGTCCAGAATTAACACTTAATACATAGTTGTTCTGTCTAAGGTAGCAGCAGCATGTAGGACCCAGAAGATGAAAAACGATTGTGAATGTTTTCACTAATAATTTCTCTTATGTGCAACTTCTGACCGGAACAAAAAGGCAAACACACAATCACACCTTCTCTAAATTGCGCACAGTCCAACCTAGAAAATATCA
The DNA here is from genome assembly GCF_046127955.1 of Nelusetta ayraudi. NCBI lineage: Eukaryota > Metazoa > Chordata > Actinopteri > Tetraodontiformes > Monacanthidae > Nelusetta > Nelusetta ayraudi. The sequence goes on along the minus strand of NW_027466058.1, from coordinate 2,877,604 downwards.
CATTTCTAAGAGAAGAATCCCTCTCCCTTCCACTCTAATATTCCGAGAGCGAGGCAACAACACATTAGAATGGAGCAGGTGTTCAGTCTCAGTATGACAGCGTGCCCCTTCAGTGAGCAAAGGTCTCAGCACACTACTGATATTCCATTGCTGAGGGCAAGAGGTGCCCCCCCCCCCTCACCCCCCCTCCCCTTTCAGCGCTGAAACCTTCTCCCTAAAGCCTGAACAACAGCTGCATCAAAAGAAAGTGCAGAACAAAGCATTAATGAGCACATGGAGGGCTTTTTTCCCCCGCCTTCAATAAAATTCTCAGTCATCGCCGGCTTCTGACATATTGGTGTTTAACCCCTGAACGCTTCACAGCGCGACACAATCACCTCACGGGCTCCATGCAGATTTGCGGAGACGGACCACAGGGCTGCAAAACAGACCCGTTTCTTGTAGCGTAGCTCCAGGCTGACTTTGAGGTTATTTTTTCTATTTGGGTGGTGGGGGTAAAGCAGCTTTGGATGAAGGAATTGTTGGAATTTGAGGGGTTCAACAATTTTGTAGCGGCTCATTTTTCTGTTTTACAACCTGAGGGCGTGCCACAGTTTACACATTGAAAACACTTCATTTAGCTAACAGTCATGAAGGTTGCTCTTCTTTGATTGTGCAAATCGCTTTCGGACGCCTCTGGGTGTGATTGAATAGCTGGGTATGAATAGAATTTGATTGATAGACTGATTGATTGATTGATTGATTGAGCGATCATGATTATGGTTTCTATAGTTTCTAAAGTGCGTGCGCTAAAACTCCCCAAATACGCACTAACTCCCACAATACAATAAAAAAAAACAAAAAAAAAACTATACACTCACACACACACACACACACACACACACACACACACACACACACGCACACACACAATACCACTTCAAGTTTATTGGGAGGAGCTGCCAGTGTCAGTTCCACTTGGCATATAGGCTGGCGGCTGTGAACAGGGGGCTAAATCTGCTGTTTTTGTGGAATAAGTGATGAAAAATAAATTCTTTGAATGGAATATGACGCTAGGCCTAAAACTATTTTTCAGCTCTGCTGTTGTCAGTGCTGTTTGGTTATTCAGTTCAGCTTATTGCTGTGAATCCATGGTGATGGAAAAAGGTGAAGTATGCCTATTAAAACAGTAAAATCTTCTGTTTTGATCAGGACAGCCCAACTGGAAAGAACATTGTCAGAAGAGAACTCAATGACTTGCTCATTTTATATATTTTTTTAGCTGTTATTTAAAAAAAACCAGCAGCATTGCATTTTATTTTTACAAGCGCTAAATAAGCTCTTTTTTTGTCTTGACACATTAGCTCTCTTTTATTGTGCCAGCAGTTGAAAAGGAATCATATTTTTGTGCATCTTGACAGATGTATGAACGCCCCCTATTGGGGAAGTCACCCCTGACTCCCATTCAATTTAATTGTGCTCTTGGAAGGAATATTGCTGAGCAGAGCTTTGGAATTTTGCTGTGCGCCTCTGCTGCAGGTCACAGTTTGTGCAAGCGGAGGAGGGGCCGCCAGCCTGATAAGGTGTGAATGACATAATGGAGGCGCACAGTCGAAGCCTGCTTGTGTATTCCCTCCGTTTAAGGTGATGTTATTGAGGCCGTCTATAGCGCACGGCCGGCTAACTGCTCTGAGAGCCTCTCTATCTTTCCCTCCTCAATACATTACACGCTGGCTGCACGAGAGCTGAAAGGGACCCGTCACCTGCCGGAGTCGTCATGTCAAACTTAATGCTCGTTTTCTATCCAAACATAAAGACCTATGTCGTGTCAGGGGTCGCATTGGCCCCCGAATTCCTGCAGCACCATTATGCACTTCCTGAAAAGAGTTTTTTTTCTCTCGTCTTCCACTAAAGGGACGATAAAAAGGACTGACATTTTAGTTCGTTTTTTTTTTTTTTATAGTATATTAAGAATCACTCATCTCAAGTCTGTAATTACTAACACGCATGCTCCCGACAGACGGGACACTGTTCCATCCAGTTCAGTTTCAGAAAAATAATGCTTGGTGATAATTGGTGATAATATTTGAGATTTAGTGAATTCTGAAAGGTTTTTCCACGACTTTATTGCTACAATTTTGGGCACAGCTGCGGTGTTATTTGCTTTATTGTATACACAACATCACTAACTCTTCACTAGTTTGTGCAGTATTGTGACTTAATTAGAGCGCTGCGCAATCCAGTTACCTTAAACACTAAATGAGATCTAACAGGGTCTCTAACAGGCATGTAACAGGCTAATATATACTCAATTGTGAGATACCAGCAGATGGTTTTTTTATTTTTTTTATTTTTTATTTATTTTTTTTTTTGATTTACTGTTGGAAAACTGTGTCAGCACATTAGTTGTCTATTGTTTGGTCACTGCAGCCGGTACAGTTTTTTTTGGCAGTTCTTTTTTGTAACTGTCTTGTTTAGCAGCTTGGCAAGTTGCACGTGCCTTCTGGCGACAACACAGACCTGCTTTGGCAAAGGGAGGGGTCTTATGCCGTCTTCCTGTTGATGAATGGTCGCTGTGGACTGAGTGGATGGGAAGAGGGGGGAAGAAAGCGAGTCTTGGGCGAGAGAGGACTAAGCAAGGGAAGATTGTGCTGCAACAACTTCAACAGCAGGATTTACGATGGTGCGAGCATCCAAATGACATGCAAGTGCATTGGAAGAACTGGGAAAATCCCAGAAATAATAAACTTGACTTATAAACGATTATTGTGCGTGTGTGTGTGTGTGTGCGTGCTTGTGTTTCTTATACAATATTGTTTCAAAATGTGGTTTATTCTGCAGCTTTTAACATACAGACCTCTTGTTCCCGTCGCCGTTTGGGTTTGCATTTATGCAAGACATCCACAACCGTGCAGTGAATACGGTCTAAATCGGCTCAGTTTTTCAAATGACTTCACTGCCTCAGCAGCAGTGCGGCGGTGCAGCCCGAGAGTTTGTTGTGTTGGGGAAAAACTGCACAGTTGAACTGCTGAGATTAAAGACGTTTTCATGCGTGTCCCAGATTAATGGCCTGTTTTGTTCTTATCAGATTGCGGAACATTTCTAAAAGTAAAGGCGGCGCTGAGAAGGTGGTGCAGGTGTGAAAGTGAACTGGCTGCAGAGGCCGGTGTTTACTGGCAGAGACTTCTATTCTTAACCCACTTATTTACATAACTCTTGTTTTTTTTTTGTTTGTTTGTTTTTTTCCTGACTAGTGTGTGTGTGGAGGACTCGCAGGCACGCTGGCCCTCCTCATTAGGAGACGCACAGCTGTGATGACTAATTTGAGATCTGCTCTGTCTGGCGATGCATGTTTCTCGCGTTCACCTAAAAAAAACTTTTCAAAAAAGTGAGTGGTTTTGGCTTGAAATCGTGCGTACTTGATGATGGGAATGCAGCACTAATGGAAAGCATCTGCTGTGATGGAACAGCGTCACCATTTGTCTCCCTCGTGGGCAAAAAAAGCTTCAACACTTTGACATCTATTTCTGTAATAGAAATTTAATTTACCAAAGACAACTGATGTGTCTTCGGTGCCGTCTTTTAATTTGAAATTCATCCCAGCCTGTCATTTCTTGATGTGCAACATGCACAGACCTCCATTAGATGCCAGACTTGAATACTTGTTATTGGTTTTAAGTGCGTCTGCTTTATCTTGCCCATTTGAGTCGCAAATTGGGTCATCATTATTGTAAAAAATGATGCCTTTGTTTTCTATTGCATTCTGGCAAAAGCAGAAATGCGGCCTGCAAATACAGTGTTGTTTGAAATAAATGGTTCAATTGAGCGCACAGTATATTATGTCACAGCGAGCTTATTATTTACGCTATGAATTGTGGTTTTATTAAAAAATAAAAAAAAATAAAAAAATTGCTGTTATACAACAAGAAAGATAATCTGCGCCGTGCAAACTGTAAATCACTTTAAACGAGCCCTCTGAGACATTAGAGCGGGTTGCATCATTTTCCCCATTTCAACTTCAGAATTCCGACTGTTTGAGCGGAGACATCGCTTATGTCTCAATTGAAACGTCCATCAAAGTCCTGCCGGGCCGTCCACGGGGGACGTCCCAAACAATTTCCCCTCTCCTCGGAGACGCTGGCCGGCGGGACCGGTGATCACACGCCGCCGCGGCTGCTAGCCGGATGATGAAACGACGACGCGAGCGGCGAGCGCCTCGGGTCCCCGCCGCTCTAGCGCTCGGTTCAGAGAGAGAGAGAGAGAGAGAGAAAGAGAGAGAGGGGTGGTAGAAGATGTATTACGTCCCGGCGACGCTCAGTAGCGCCCCCCTGAGGTTTCTCCTGCGCCAGTCTGTCTGACGGGGGCGGCGTGCCGGAAACTTGCGCCGGCCCTTTAATTCACCAGACGCTCCGAGTTCCCTCCGCGCGCCGCCACGTTTAGTACGTCATTAGAAATATACGTCCCGGCTTTAAAGTGTACATGGTTTTATTTACCCCGCCGCTCTCTGCTGCCGGCTCTCCAGAGCGAAATCGCTTTTTAAAAAAAAATCAGTTCGCACCTGCTGCTTTTCGCTGCTTTGCGGAATTCACGGCCGATTAATTTTAAAGGCAGCGACTTTAAAACCACGGAAATAAACAAATAAATAAATCTGTTGTTGCAGCTCTATTATATTGCATTTGACCTTAAACGGAGGCAGGAAATAAAAGATGCACAGAGGCATCGACCAGCTGGCTGCCGAGCTGCAGACACCGACCTTCTTCTGTCTCCGTCTTTATTTCCCTGTTTGTCTTTGTTCTCCGTCGACCCTGCTGGCCGCTGGCCCGCTATCTGCGTGCCAGTGTTTTTTTGGGGTTTGTGAGATCAGGCTGACCGGCGGCGTGCGTCACAGCTTCCGCCACGGCCACGGCCACGGCCCCCTCCGCCCCGCCGCCCCTCGGCCCGGCTCACGCACGTCTGGAAAGGCCCCTGGCAACATGTTGGTTTGGGGGGGGAGATTTGGTGTACGAAGGCAAAGACGGGAAGTGCGTGCAAGCACAACTTAATGAAAGCACCTGTCGTGTGTGTGTGTGTTTGTGTGAGTGCACGTTTGTGTGTGTGTATTTTTCAGTCAGCCTCAACCCTGAGT